>NC_048221.1:140777115-140837543 GCF_002007445.2 Ailuropoda melanoleuca
ACTTCCAGGCATTTTTCCTCATACGTACAAGCCTACCATCCAGAGATACTCCTGCCTAAAATATTCTCCTCTTCTCTGCGGATCTATATGAAGTACAGGCATAGATAAAGAAATACAGGAACCGATTTCTTATCCAGGAAGCTCAGAGCTTTACATAGTAATAAACATCTTGCTTCCTGCTTAAAATGCCCTCTGGGGAACTCATGGAGACAGTCCACGTGTGCATTCAGCTCAATTGTTCCTAAACTCATTCTGCTGTGCACCAGTGACAGCCTGGCATCTGGAGTCGCCTTCCTGGGGGAGCCTCCACGTTCCCGCAGAGTTACATATGGGCGAAGTCTGGCAGATCACACCCACCATCTCCAAGCCGTCTGGGGAGACCTGAAGCCCCCTCCCCAAGGTTGGGTCTCACCTCACCGTCACTGAGCTCGCCCTAAGGAACATAGCTCTGCTCAAGCCACAGAGAAGCTGCAGGGGCAACTTACTCAGCGGGAGAGATGGGACACTGGGGTGAGCCATGAGCCTCCCGATACATTCTGTGAGAGGAGGAGGCCAAGGGCCACCTCTCCAAGGACACGCAAGGATGGGCAGAGAACTTCGCCTTTGCTCCCCCCGATAGCCCATGGTATGCGTTTACTGGCAACTTACTCAGANAAGCTGCAGGGGCAACTTACTCAGCGGGAGAGATGGGACACTGGGGTGAGCCATGAGCCTCCCGATACATTCTGTGAGAGGAGGAGGCCAAGGGCCACCTCTCCAAGGACACGTAAGGATGGGCAGAGAACTTCGCCTTTGCTCCCCCCGATAGCCCATGGTATGCGTTTACTGGGAAGCCAAGCTGTTCTCAGATTTTCTCACGGGGACTGTTTCTCTGGCCATTGACCTTGAAAACTCATTTCATGCAGGGACATTTGGAAACCCGCACATCTGAGCTCTCTCCCTGAATGCTCAGTGCATCCTCCACGAGATGAACCGTAGCATAGACGGTAGCCTGTTAAAAAGGGCAGTGCTGGAATCATCTATAATGCTGATGGTTCGGAGATCTGATTGTGAGGAAATCATCCCCCTCTTTCTGCACAAATCAAGCTGTGTGTTGCATCCCCGTGGTAGAATTATGTCCTCATAGATGGAGCGACAGACCACAGCATCCTCTAAGTCCTGGCTCTTGCAGCCAAAAGATCATCAGCTTCTCCACTATTTACTCACATCTCTGCTGGACTGGTTTTCGTAGAAAGCTACCTGATACGTAGTGGGCCAGCTGGGTGAACAGGAAACCTCCCCAAAGAAGGAAAGATAGCCGGTTTCCAAGGCCTCTCCTCCACTGTCTGCACACTGAGTGGACCCCACGTGGCTCTTCCCTTTCTGACCACTCTGCCCCCAGCACAAGACACATGTTGCTGAAACAGCACTAATCTTGTCATTTTTGTGTTCAAATGTGTCCCTTCTTCCCTGTTGCCTCCAGGACACAGACGTCTCTGGCGCTGGGCTCCTGGGCTCTGGGGCTGACGCCCACCCGCTGCTGTGAGGCCCTCTTCACCCGCGTGGCTCCCGCATGTCAGTGATCTCTTGTTCCTCGCTTGTGTTTCTACCCACTCCCAGCTCCGTCATCCGGCTTCCGTGTCCTTCCTGCCCGGACTGCCTTTCCCTCCAGCCATTTGTCCAGAACTCTGAGGATGAGGTCAACTGCCAGCTTCCCCATGATGCCATCTCTGACACTCTCCAGATGAAAGAAGTCACTGGCCTCTTGAATTCACAAGAATACATTTTCTGCAACTTTTCCTGTACGAGGCAGGACCTCCCGACCTTACAAGTTTTGAAAGTCACCTTGTATGTCCTCCACTGGAACATAAGATCCTTGAGAGCAGAATTTCCCATAATGCAATTAACGCATTTCATGTTGCGCACGTGTGTTGAGGGGCAGAGTAAATCAACGTTCTCTTCTCACCCAAACTGTATGCACCAAATAGAGGACTTATATTAGCAACACTCATACTGATGGATGTTTAAATTTCACATAATCTTCATAAAACCCTTTGAGGAAGGGCGTCTGTGGCTCAGTTGGTTAAGGCTCCAACTCTTGATTTCATCTCAGATCATGATCTCAGGGTCCTGAGATCAATCCCCACATCGGGCTCTGGGCTTAACACAGAATCTGCTTGAGATTCTCTCCCTTTCCCTCCCTTCTACCCCGTCCCCTCTCCTTTAGCACTCTCTCTCTCTCTCAAATAAATAAATAAAATAAAATAAAATAAACTTTGAGGAAAAACACCTATGTGTCAGATCACTAGGCCCTAGGATATCATAGGTTGAATTATGTCCCATAAAAAATGTTGAGGTTCTAACCCCAACCTGTTAAAATGGACTTATTTGGAAATTGAGCTCTTGCAAATGACCCAGTAAGGGTGAGATCATTACAGTGGGCCCTAAAGCAATATGACTGGGTCCTTAACCAAAGGGGAAAGGTGGACACAGTTGCTCACAGAGAGATCCCCACGTGAAGGTGAAAGCACAAATTGGGGCGATGCTTCTACAAGTGGAGACGTGTCAGAGATTGCCAGTGAACCGTCAGAACCCAGGGGAGAGGCCCCACAGATTCTTCTTCACAGCTGACACCTCCATGTGAGACTTCCAGCTTCCAGAACTGTTAGACAGTACACTCATGTTGTTTAAGCCACCCAGTTTGGGTGACTTTGTTACAGCAGCTCCAGGAAACAACTACATTTGGACCATTGCATCCCTGCTCATAGAGCAACATGTGAGTGTTCCAGTGGCTTTCCATCCTCGCAAGTGCGTGGCATTATCAGTCTCTTGAAGTCCATCCCTGCTAGCCATGGTCATGGAATCTCACAGTGTTCTTATTCTTTTTTCCCCAATGACTATTGATTGTGAGCACCCTTCATATGTTATTTACCATCTTCTTATCTTCTTTGATGGAGTATCTGTTCACGTATTTTCTCCCGCTTGTTGATGTAATTATCTTCATATTACTAAATTGTAAGATACAATCTGGATGCAAGGTCTTTACTGAGTGTGTGTGTGTTGCAAATATTTACTCTCTGTGTGTGGCTTGTCTTTTAGTGAAAATTATCAAAGTCTTTTGAACAGAAAAAACTCTGCAATGTTGATGAATTCCGGTTGATCCACATTTTTTAATCGTTCGTGCTTTTTGTGTTATAGCAAAGAAATATTTACCTAACCCAGTGTCATAAAGATTTTCTGTTTTCTTCCAGAAGTTTTATGGCTTCATCTTTTATATTTAGTCCTTGTGGACTTATATTTTTGTGGATAGTGCAAAGTAAGAGTTGAGGTTTATAATTTTGTATACGGATGTTCTATAGGTCCACTACCATTTACTGAAAAATTTCTTTCACATTGAATTAATTGGGACGTGGGTTAAAAATCAATTGACCTTTTGTGTGTACCTATTTTTAGATTCTCGGATCATTTCCATTGATCTGTATGTCTATCCTTATAATTTACATTTTATTATGGTAGCTATATAGACAGGCTTGACATCAAGTACTGAGCATAAGATTCTAGAATTTGAGGTTGATGATTTTTCTCCTTCAGTGCTTCAGAGATGTTGCTCTCCTGTCTTCTGCTTTCCATGATTTCTGATGAGGAATTGGCTCTCATCTTTATCTTTATTTCTCTGTACGTGGTTTTTTTGTGCTGTTGTTGTTTGTTTGTTTGTTTGTTTTTTGCAGTTTGGAATCTTTGAACATTGTTTATTTATCACTGTTTTTAGCTATTTGACTATGACATAGTTCTCTTCATTTTTGGTGCATGTCCAGTTTCCTGTTTCTGAGCTTCTTGGATCTCTGAGTTTAGACTTTTCATGAAGTTTGGAAAAGTCTCAGCCATTGTTTATTCTCTGAAAGCTTGTCTCTGCTTGGTCCTTCCCCAGCCTTCAGAACGCTAGTTACAGGTATATTAGGCTGTTTTATGTTGTTCCAAACTCCCTGAGCGCTATGGCTTTTTTCAGCCACTTCTCTCTCTGTTTTGGTTAGCTTCCATCGCCGTGTCTTCACATTACTAATCACTTATTTGACAGTATCGAATCTGCATTAATCCCACCCAATGTATTTTTTTTTTAATCTCAGAAGATACAGTTTTCATCCATAGAAGGTCACCTTGGGCCATGTTTATACCTTCCATGTCTCTTCTTAAAATACACCATCTTTCCTCTACCTGTTTGAGCTTACAAACCCCTCAGTACTAAGACCCACTGATGGCTTTCTTTCAGTGGCACAGCTGTGCCAGTCGCACATCGTGCCGTTTGGGAGCACATCTACTTCCTGCCCTGTCCTGTCTCATCGAGCAGGAAGGAACTACTTGGTCAATCCATGAGCTGAATACATGGTTTACTGTAGAACTCTGAGCAGGGCTTCAGGAGGTTTTATGTGTGAGCAAACCAGCTTGATAAAATGTGCCAAAATATTTTCCACATAAAAAACTTCATTTACCCAAACCACTAGTCTCTGAAAACAACAAGCTCACACGTGTTTACAAAGGATTCCCGTTTTCCACAGCCTTCCTTACCTACTCTCTAGTGCTGTCCTTAGGAGTGTTACATTGTATAAAATATGCCAGATCTCACTGACCACCAGTAACTTCACAAGTCATGGGCCTGGTAAATGAAAGAGTCAAAATTAGCACTTAGATTCTCAAACTCCTAGTTAATATTGCTTCTGTGTTCCAGCCAATTGCATCAGAAACATCTGTAAACCTTTTCTTGTCTTTTTTTTTTTTTTTAAGATGTTATTTATTTATTCTAGAGAGAGAGACAGCATGTATGGGAAGGGCAGAGGAGAGGGAGAGAGAGAATTGCAATCTGATTCCATGCAGACTGTGGAGACCTACACGGGGCTCCATCCCTGCACCCTGAGACCATGACCTGAGCCGAAACTGAGTCAGACACTCAACCAGCTGTACCACCCAGGTGCCCCTCATCTGTAAGCTTTTCAAAAATTCCCAGCCAGTTCGATGATTCATTAGTTGTGTACAACACCCAGTGCACCATGCAATACGTGCCCTCCTTACTACCCATCACCAGCCTATCCCATTCCCCACCCCCCTACCCCCTGTAGCCATCAGTTTGTTTCTCAGAGTCCATAGTCTCTCATGCTTCATTCCCCCTTCTGATTATCCCCCCCCCCTTTCTTTATCCCTTTCTTCCCCTACCGATCTTCCTAGTTCTTATGTTCCAAAAATTCCCAGCCAGACCCCACCCCAGTTCTACTCTGTCAAAATCTCCAGGAGTGAAACTTGGGCATGTCCATTTTTCAGAAGCTCTAACTTGTAACAAAGTGAATGTTCCCTCTAGATTGTACATTGTAAAGCTTATGATCTTTCCAGGATGGGAGCTCTATTCAATCCAAATACCATGTTCGACATTAACTAATACACTTACAAAGCCATCCATAGAAGACTGGCTTTTTGTTTTGTTTTGTTTTTACCCTTCTACTCATCTGTCATTTTTGTTTGTTTGCTTGTTTTATCAATTGTGCTGGATAATTTATACAAAAATTCTGAGGCAGTGGATACTCTTTCTTTATGTATAGAGCACTGTCAAAAGGCAGTAAGTGAGCCATACGCACCCATTATTAACATGAAGTGTTAATACCATATGCAATGGCATGATGGAGAATTCTGAATTTTGTATCAGCACCCCAGATTTTAAGAGTTCCAGGCTTCAGTGTCCCAGATGTACCTGTGTCTTGTAGCTAACACATATGTAAGAAGAAACACTACCTGGTGTCCTAGCTATGTGCCAAAGAAGTAATTCAAAGCAAACCTCACAGCTTGCTACAGAAGATAGTTAAAGTTGGGCACAATATGAAATGCATGCAGCTTTAGTATTTTTAAGGATATGTAAAACAAAGAGAGCATTAACAATAAAACGCTCAAAGTGGTGAAAAGTCCACGTACCAAAGAGGATCGGGACGAAAGTTGCTTAGAGACGTGGGTTGCAGCGATTTGCAGAAAAGTGG
This sequence comes from Ailuropoda melanoleuca, assembly GCF_002007445.2. Lineage (NCBI taxonomy): Eukaryota > Metazoa > Chordata > Mammalia > Carnivora > Ursidae > Ailuropoda > Ailuropoda melanoleuca. The sequence continues at coordinate 140,783,109 of NC_048221.1, forward strand.
ATACAATACTCGCGTGCAAATGAATGCTTCCCACGGGCTTCAGAATAGTTCAGTCTGCTAAATTGCTTAAAAAATTGCCTTGAAATTACTCTTTTATCTTAAAAGAAGAACTTCAAACAATTTCTACAAGCAATATTACAAATTCCAAATTAGTGAAATCCACTTGATTGAGGTTTCTTTCTACAACAAAATCTCTTTGTAAACAATTACAAAGGTCTGGGACCGTAGATGGGCTGGCCTACCACTAAGCATATTGATCTAAAGTGTGAACCTTTTAGCCAGCATTTATTTCAAGGGCAAGTTGCTGCCTTTGTATGTGAGCTATTTCAAAATGTGTATTATCCATAAAGTGTACATTACTCTTCTCTCCCGCCATTCCTTTTTTCAGAGTATCCCATACTATTACTCATCTAAAAAGCTAACTTTAACTCTTAGGGCATATGACCGATCTTAGTAATTTTCCAAACAAAAAGTATGATTTGGCAATCAAGCATTTTATTTAGCAATGTCTCAACAGTCCAACTGTAGCATTCTGCAGCAAACATTTGTTTTGCTGGCAAGCACTTTCAAGCAGAAGCTTTTATTTTGAGAACTGCAGGGAGGTAAATATTTGATTTTAGAGAGTTAAGATGGCCCAAGGATTTTTCAAATGTCTCCTCAGGTCAGCTAATATTTATTTTGGCCGCTAAAAACAAAACAAAACAAAAAGAAAATTCTTGCGCTGTTTTGTCTTGTTTCCAATTCAAAATTAGTATAGAAAGTTATAGATTCTCTAACAGTAAACAGATTCTAACAATAGGTTCTATAAGAGTAAATAGATTCTAAACAAGTTTTAGCACATTAATATAATATATAGTATATATTATATACTTTATATATAAATATCTATATATAAATATCTATATAATTTATATAATTTATATATATATATTGAGAAATAGAGAGAGAAGGAAAGAAAAAGGACAGGGAACAAAAGTCTATGTCTCTAGGACAAAGCCTAGCTCCTTCTATAGCTTAGTTCCCACCATGCCCTTGCCCTCTGCTTCTTGTGTATCTGGAATCCTCCACCTTTCAGAAAAAGATTCTTAACACTTTCTCTGCAGACTTCCACTCTCGTCCAGCACATTGTTTCCCTCAGCTGGAAACCAGCCTTCTTCCATGTCCTTTGTGTCTCCCTAAGTCACACGCTGCCTTGTGACATCACTTGTCCTGGTGGCTTTGTTTTCACACACCGTGTTTGCCTTGTGTTCCCCCCCCCACCCCGCCCCCGGGTGTTGGCTTTAGCCGGTTCAGGGATTGGTCTTTACAGCTCTGTTCCCTTTCATGAGAGCACCCAACGGTGACTGGTACCAAAGAGCATTTCAACAAATTTTTGCCAACTAGGAAGTCATACCCACGCTGTCAATTCAAAGGTGGCAAGGTCAAGGACTGCATTCCCTGTAATCGAGCACAATTGGGAAGCTGTCCACTTCCATGTATCTCTCTTCAAAACTCACAGAAAAACGTTCTCACCTTTGTTTCATGCATCATTTTTCTTCACCGCTACTTTGTGTTTCATTTTCCACTGAAAGTCCAAGAGCCGTGAGACAAGCACACATTCCTCAGATGAGTGAAGGGAAACATCTGAGTGGACAGACCACCACCTTCACCCTGACAGGAGCTAGAAAGTTCACGAAAGTATGGAGCCCACCACAAGCCCAATAACTTAGTCGACACTGAAGTGGAGTTCTGGAAACTTGCTTCATTGAGCAGAATCCTCTCCCCTGGCCACAGCCCACATCTTCCCCTCCACACCCCGGTTGCATTTTGCAGCCAACATTGCAGGGCAAGAGCACAAGTGAGTTATTTTAGATAGCTATTTTGCAATGATTCCTTGGAAACTCCATTCAGACTCCTGCTTTGTGACAAAATGAGCTTGTCAACGTCACCTGGCCTGCTACCCAGGAGTATTTACAACCCCAGATTTTAAAACAGCCTCTGTAAGCTAAACTACATATCCCATTTCCCCACTGTCATCTTCGTCCTTTGATAATGAACAGATTATTCTTTCAATGACTTCACATTCACTGATTCTGAAAGCCCAGAGAACATGGAAAGAGATTTGAAGACAAATTGGAAACATGTGCAGACAACCCCCCTTCTGGGCAAAATCCACAGGGGCAGCAGAGCCCCAGTTCCGCAGACCGTGGTCTTTAGCCCCTTCGCTCCCCGTCTTAGAGAGCGCTAGCATTTTGTAGACGAACAGGTGACCTCATGTCATCATCACCAGCACAGAGCTGTGGCTTCAGCGGCTTTGATAAGAAGCCTGCCCCCGGGGCGACATTAGCCTTTATGCTCCGTTGGAGGGGGCCACTCCCTCCACACTCTCGCCTGTCTGGAAGCTACTTTGGGCTGCATACTGCTGTTAAACCCGGTAGTGAACTCCTATTCTCAGGGGCTGTCAAGAAAGGCCCTCTTGAAACTCTACGGCCAGGTTGGCCCCCATTTATCCAGCGCCTAACCCAGGGCAGCCCTGGAGTTAGGTCTCTCCCCTCAATGAAATCCTTGTAACAAACTTACCGACGAAGACGCTGACATTCACATGACCTAAGGGTCTTGCCTGATGTCATTCATCTACTAAATGGAGCATTCTGGATCCAGACTTGACCACCCAATTCAAAAGCCAATCCCCTTTCTTATGAAAGTTGTATTTGGTGGTTTGTTTTGTTTGGGGAGACGCATTTTTTTTACATTGTGTTCTTGTTATCATAGATTTTAAGAAAATAGAACCTGATTTCCTAAAGTGCAGTACAAGTATTTTTTATAAGAGCTACTTAATTCGAGGTAATGTCCATAGACATGCTAGCTTTTATCTAGCTTTAAACTGAAATAAAACTGCACATTAAAAAAGCATTTTACCGATTTTCCACAATGAATGTGTATTGATTTAAAAAAAAAAATCCTAGAAGAGAAAGCATTGTTTTAAAACATCGTATTTGGATTCAGTAAATACGTAAAAGAGATCGGTGACATTCTGGGGGCCAGGCTGATCCGTGCATATATTTAATCTAGCTTATTTTAAACTGCAACTCAGAGGTAGACGGCATTTGCCTGTATTTATATGTATGTATGCATATATGTATGCATGGGGAGTCTGTGGCAAGGAATGTGGGTGGCGCTAGGACTCCAGGCAGCCCCCCATCTCGGGGCACCACCCTGCGCTGAAGCCCTGCTTCTCAGGCCTGCATGTGCACAGGAATGACCTGCGTATCTTGCTAAATCACAGATTATGATTCAGTATATCTGGAGTAAGACCTGAGAGTCTGCGTGTCTGCCAAGCTCTCAGGCAATGCCGCTGCTCTCAAGCCGCACTTTGGGTAGCAACGTGCTCTTGCTGAAAAGTACATTTTCCAGAAATGTAAGAATCTCTTCATCCTTATTTTTGTGGCAGTATTTTCTGATCCTCTAGAATATTCTCTATAAGTTCAAGGAGCAGCCCATTCTATTTATTAATCAACCGAGACTCCTACAGTCCAAGTGCGTTCTTACAGAGCTTCCCTGAGAATTAACTGAGTTAATGCAAAAAAAAAAAAAAAAAAAAGGAGCTGTCTTAGAACTATTACTAGCACACAGGAAGAATTTATTACTGACATTATGGTGAACGAGACACAATGGACCTAAGTTAGTGACATCACACTGCTTGAGTTGTCGAGAATGACAGAGTATAACCATGGAAAGAACTTAGTATTTCATTGGCAAATGACTGCCCGGGAATCAGTGCTGTCACGTGGCTGCCTGGGCACACAAGCAACCTTAGGTTCCTTTAACAAAAAAAGCCAAAAAAATGTCGCGCTGAACATTGGTCAGAAGCCAGTTTGGGGCTACGTTGGAGAAAGATAAAGTCAAACCTGTGCTTTTTCAGAGAAAAGTAAGCATTTTGGTGAGGGGGAATAAAATCATGTCATTCCCACATTCCACAAATACTAGCTGAGCCCCACACTGAATTCACATCAAACACTGTCTACATTGTTGGGGCACAAAAATAAGTAAGCAGACCCTTTCACTTCAAGGATCTTGGCACCAGCATTGAAGGACCTGAGATAGTTAATGCGGAGAAGTCTTCGGAGGAGATGAAGACAGCCCTGACTGAGGCCTTGAGGGGCTGGACAAGCAGGAATGACAAACACGTGAAGCTTGTTCTCTGTGACCCCATGGGGTTGATCTTTGGCTTATCACGTTTATCTTCCAAATGATATAAGGAAAATTCATTGTCACTATTACAGTTAGTTGAGTTATAGACCTAATAACCACCCATTGGAATAAACTCAGTCAATACGGAAGAGTCTAAAACACACTGTGACAATAGGTGTTAGCGATTTTGATTTGTTTGATCCACAGTGTTGATACTTTCGTATTTTAAGGAAAAATTTTAATAGATTACACAGGAACGACTTTTTGAAGCAACATGTTCCCTATCATTGAGAATCATCAGAGAGTGGACACATTGCAAAGAGACAACGGGTTGGGGTGTTGGAAATAAACATGCTGTAGGGATTGTTCTAGCTCTGAGATTCCTAATCCACACTTTTTTTTTAGAACTAACAGTGAGAGGCAATTCTATGGCTCCCAAAGCTAAGCAAATATACCAAAACATTGTCCACAGTTACTCGAAATGTACCAGGAGCGGTTGGGAAGGTCTCTCGGAATAGCTGGGTGCTGGGCTCTTGAAGATGAAGAATACCAAAAAACATAGTGATTCTCTACAACTGAAGCCCGAAATTTGAGAAACTGTTTGTAGGTACTATCTCCGTCGTCATAATTAGTTCCGAATGAAAGCAGAATTTAGAACTATTTGGAATTGTGTTTTAAAGTAGAAAAATTTCTGTTGGGATTATCACCGATAGTTCTTGGATAAGGTGTGGGACAATGATGTTTCATTCTTGTATGTTTTGCTATGCTCTTTAAATCCTTCTATGAGTACTAACAAAGAGGGGACAACAAATTTAGCTTTTAATCTCCCAAAACATTACAGATAAAATCTACTCTTACTCTTAATAATTAAGAGCCAAGTTCTTCATTATAGAGACATTTTGCATTGATTTTTTAAAGTTTTTCATGAATACTGTCACATACCTAAAAGGACAAGTTAGTTTAGAAATGGTTGTTAAGGGTTGCTTCTTTTCGATTAAAACAAGAACAAAGAAGTGGAAATAAGTGATTACCCCCGCGGTCGTGTTCATTAGTATTAAACAGCTTTAATAAGAATGTGTACTAAAAACGTCTCCTTCCTAATGCTTGTAAAGTCAATACCTTGAATTGCATCCAAAGATTTTTTTAAGTAATACAAAACTCTTTGGTATTCACAGCATGGTCTTCTGTTTCCACGAGGACAATGGAAATTTCAGTCCACGAGGTGGAATACCTTGCCAATGCTCAAAGTGCAGTTCTCTGGAAGCCGTAGGTCTGCCTCAACCAAACACGAAACTCGGTGTTCCACAATGCCGTGAAAGACCCTCGGATCCGATTCACTCCAACCACTTGTAAGAATTAAGCATTCACAAATAAATTACGGGCTAAGTGTAATTTTCACCTTGTATTACAGAATTATGAAAAAATCAAGGATTTTTATTTGTTCTTAGGAGTGCCGACGTGTATGTGTGCTCAACACCACTTGGGGTGTATGTCTTTTCATTGCATCCATTCACGTGAGTGGGTGTCAGTACTGCATGGCAGGTCTCATTTAATTTACCTTATAACTAAGGGGGTAGGACAGTCTTCCAGAGGCTTTTGGATGTTGCTGTATCTTCTGTTGTGAAGTGTCTATTTAATCTTATGCCCATTTATGTTGAACTTTATTTCCCCCTTAATATTGAGTTGTACAAATTCCTTATGTAACCTAGACAGAAACTCCTTTCCAGCTGCATACATTGAGAATGCTTTCTCCCAGTCTCCCAGTCAATGGCATGCTTTTAATTTTCTTAACTGTGTCATTTAAGAAGTATAGAAGTTTTTAACTTTGAGAAAGATAAATTTATACATTTTAATGCTTTCTACTTTTTTGTCCTATCTAAGAACTCTCTGCTTACTTCCAAACTGCAGATTTTTCTTTGTTTTCTACCAGACTTTCTAATTTTAATGCTGAACATCCAGACATACACCTATGGAGGACTTTCACAATTAAATGAGCTCAGATCGAATAATCTGTTGTTTATCCACTACGGTCTGTTCAGCCAAGCTCTCAGTTCATTCACAAAACTACTCCAAATGTTATGATGACAGCACTGGTCTCTTCCTTTACCTCAGATTCGTCAGCAGGAGCTGGGTAACAAAGTACCACGGACTGGACAGCTGAAACAACAGAATGTCTTTTCTCACAATTCTGGACAGCTGAAACAACAGAATGTCTTTTCTCACAATTTAATCCTAGATTAAATCGTCAAAAAAGCCGGTTTCTCCTGAGGCCTCTCTCCTTGGCTGATAGACACTTGCCTTCTCACTGGGATCTCCCTGTGTGTGCACATCCTGGGTCTCTCCCTCTTCCAGTAAAAGTACCAGACCTATTGGGTTAGGACCCACTCCTTTGACCTCATCTAACCTTGTTTACCTTCTTAAAGGTTCTATCTACAAATACAGTCACTGTGGGGGTTAGGACTTCAATATATGAATATGGACAGGGACAAAAGTGAGTCCATTGAAAACAATCAAAGTATTTTAATGCTATTCAGAGAGTATGTTCGTGGGCAATGAAAAAATTAATGAGAACGTGTCCAATAATCATAGCTCCATTTTATTGACTCAAGATGTTACAGAGTGTAAGTTGTATCCTACTTTCAGAAATATTAAGATGGGGCAGGGAGCATATATTTTTGAATCAATGACGAACAGCAGTCTGATCAAGTTGTTTCCCGATTTGGGGTTCATATAGACCCACAAATAAAAAACAGAGCAAAGCATTTCAATACCACCAGTTCACATGGATAGTGACACATTACAAAAGAGGAAAAACCGTTTTAAAAGCAAAGAGGGCACATATTGCATGGAGCATTGGGTGTTATATGCAAACAATGAACCATGGAACATTACATCAAAAACTAAGGATGTACTGTATGGTGACTAACATAACATAATAAAATTAACAAAAAAGTAAACAGTAGTTCATCCAACTAAGGAGAATATTCATGGACATGAATGTGGGGTTATGGACCAGTGCAAGCTGAGAGAATAGAATTTAGGAATCCCTGCTCTTGTNGCTGGGCTAGGAGCAGGTGTATCTGTAAGGAGAAGAAAGCAAGCGTCAGCGGTGGGGGGGCAGAGGGGCTGCAGTCCCGGGTCACCCGGGGGCACTGTCATAAGTAACGCTGAGTCCTGCCCTTGTCCCCGTGAACGCTGCCTGACACGGACAAGGTCTTGAGCAGAAACTAGAAACTCTCTGGCTTCCCACACATGGTCCGTAATCAAGTACCGAGCGTATTTGGGAGAGAGAGTCCACGACATCCCACTTGTGAGATGGGGACAAAGTGCCCTCCCGCGTGGCTCTGGCCGGCTCTGGCACACTCCGCAAAGCCGTTACCTCAGTCGTATTTTGTGAACGCAAGACTAGAGGGAAAAAGGAAAAAAAGGACAGAAAATAAAACTGACCCAAGTCATAGAAATGTCACGGGTGAGAGTTCGTTCTTGCCTGTAAGATGTGGGTGCGTGGGAACGGCCGCGCCCAGGAGGTGAGCCGGAAAGCAGCCCAGAACGTGGCTGCGGAGAGAACTGTCCTTGGATTCTCGCTCTGACAGCTGGGCCAGGGCGGAGCGGACGCCTGTGTGATGTGTGGGGGCAGTGGCGGGGGCGTGTGTGTGTCGTGGGGCTCCCTTTTTAGCAGATTTGAGAAGCAGCAGCTCTCAGTGTGATGGGCCAAACTCCTCACTTGATGGGCTGGGGAGAGGGGGTTTCTTAGACGCCCTGCTCCCCCCGGGGTATCTTCCACGCAGTTGGATGAAATGGATCTCAAATGCGAGATGAGGAAATGTTTCGGTCCGGAGGAGCAGACAGCCCCGGAGGGAGAGGCTATAAACCCTAGAGGAGTCCACGGAAGCAAAGATGGTTTCACAACCCAGAACGGCGAGCCCCGCGTCACTTTGTTCTGTTTGACAATGCCGCAAAAAACCTGAAAGTCTGGCACTGTCTGCGTTACTAAGTGAACGGATAGATGGAGGAGTAAGCGGATCGTCCCACATTCCCTCTGTAAGGTGAAAGATGGTGCGTGTGTGTAAGGAGGGGTGGGCTGCAGAAGGGAGGAGAGATGATCCGTGGGTGGTACCAAGGCTCCAGGCTTCCCTCTCCTTACCCTGGACACCCTCTGACCTGCCGGCTCGCCTCTCTGCCTAGAATGGAATGAAGCAAAGGGAGTCACAGCGACGTGTGCTCTAAGGGGAAGGAGATGCAGAAAAACAAAGGGATGGGAGAAGGGAGGGTGTGCAAAGGGGAGACAAGTCGAGAGATTCTCGTCCTTAGCAGCTCCCCGCAGCCACATCGCCCTCTTTCCCTGAAAGCTGGGAGACCTCCCAAAGTGAGTCTATTCCAGGGCAAGACATCCCAGGGCAGCCACACCCGGGGATTTTCCAGGGCTCAGAAGCAATTAGAGGACACATATTTCTGCCCTGGCAGCAGGCGGCTCCCAGGGCAAGCCCGGAAGGGCTGGGGTGACGCCGTTCGGGAACGCAGCTGCACCCCCGGAAGGAAGTGTCAGAGCCTGTGGTGGCAGCTGGCTCCCGGGACCGCCTTTGGTGTGTCCCCCCACAGAGTGTCCTGGCCTTGAGAGCTGTGGGGCGTTCCTGGGTGTGGCACAGATGGCTCTGAGTGTGACCCGGCCGGAGGGCTTGGGAATGAGTGTCCTGCCGTATTGATCTCTGACGCGCTGTCACCTTCTCCCCCTTTGGGCTGGACAAGCAGCCTCAATGGCCGGTACTTCAGGTGGCCTGACAGTCCCGTCGGAGCCTCGGGAAGAGCAGGGGTGGAGAGCTCCGTGTGTCCCGGCTGCCCTGCTGTCACTGTGCATGCAGACGTCTCCATCCCCGTTGCTTCCCCTCCTGCAGGGGGCGGGCAGGACCAGAGGTCCCTCTGGCCCCAGATCACGTCCCCCCGGAGCAGGGAAGAAACGGCTCTCAGGGTGTGTCCCCATCACCGTCTACACCTGCTGGTCAACCAGGGCAGCGCACTCATGTCCGAAAGAGCCAGGCTGCCTCAGTTTCTCAGAAGGGGCAACATGGGCCCCTGCAGAGTCCACATCCCTGGCGCTAAGAGATGGTGGTACCAGGTCCGACCCTCAATGAGTAACGGCAGAAGATGGAGTCACAACTCACTCTCCCGTGTCAGAAGGAGGTGAGCCCTGGACTCCACAGGCAGCCTTGCGGGGGCCGCTCCTCACGCGCTGTGTACAGACCCAGCACACGGTTGCGACATCTGTTCCCTGGAACCTGTGCTCGTGTTGGGCGGATGGTAACCTCGGTTGCGCGACTTCCTGCACAAGCACAGATTGTCCAGGATCCCAGGGTCCCTGGGAAGGTGACGAGTGTGTGGTCTGTCTACGTGGGGGTCCCAGGAAAGCTCTTGGAAGTGTCCGTGTGGGTGCGTGTGTCTCAAGAATCCTTGATGGAGTTGCCTGCTCTGAGCAGATCTCCAAGGAACCTCTCCCTGGCTTTAGGCCCAGAGGAAGGGAGGCCTTGCCCCGTGGGACTGCCCCACCCGTACTCCTGGTTGGCTGTTCCAGAGGCATCACGCTGTGGTCAAAGAATGGGGCGAAGGGAAAGGAGAGCGTCATGAAGGCCGATGCTGAGGAGCAAGAAGAGAGGCTGAGTGTTTGGGGAGACTGGCTGTGTGATCGCTTTAATACAGATGGCAGGTTATCTAGAAAGACGTGTGCACAGTGAAACCGGCCTTCTATTCACCACACCAACCCGCTGCCTGGCTTTGGGGTGCCGGTTCCAGTGTGTGGACCCCACGTCTCTGTGACAGCAACCGTGCAGCTCAGCTTGCCCGCCGCTGGCTCGTGTCCACCTGCTCCGTCGGGGCCGGACAGGCTGAGGTCTGCCCTGCCCCACGACAGACGTCAGGACTCCTAGAGGAGCCGCCGGAAGAACACACGCCCTTCGGATTCCAGCTATTTCCACGCTCTGCTGCCACCCCCACAGCACTGGCCGGGCACCGTGGGGCACGTCTGCAGCTGCTGCCGTGGGGCTGTGGAACGTGGCCAGCAGCTGCGCCAGCCAGAGCCCAGAGCAGAGCTGTGGCCCCACGACCCAGCCAAGTGGCCTCACGCATCTGCAGCGGGACTCTCCTTACATGAGCCGGAGCATTGCCGGGGGCCTGGGCACGCAGGACACCAGGCCCGGCTCTGGCCTTCCGTGGTGCCCGGTGTGGTCGGCCACCAACACAGACTGCCCTCTTCGTCTTCGGGTTCTGACCCAGGGCCGGCTGCCGCATGGGGCCACTGCAGAAAACGCTAGTGATGAAGGAGAAATCGGGCATGGAAAGTGCTCTGCCCCCACTGACACCAGGGGAAGCCAAGCCTCGGAAAGGTCAACAAGTGCATCACAGTCCTAGACATCAGGGAAAGAGGGCATCGAGTCAGATCATTCTGACCTTGCTTGCATCTGTTCTGCCCCTTTCCCACAGGACATCCCTATGATTCTTCAAGAGTCAATTCCAATGCCACCTTCTCCAGAGATGGCCCCAAATTCTGTAATTAACCCTTGATTTGTCCATCTCCACAAAACATTTTCCCACTTAACTACATTTAGTCCTGTAGACTATTCTATGTGCTCATTACTGGCTCACATATTTTTATTACCTTCAAGAAAGACGTAGCTTAGAGCAGAGCACAAGCCTGTGTATCTAGAGGCCCTCGTCTACACAAAACCTCAGCACAAGTGCCAGAGCCACTGCGTTACACTCACTGTGTGTCTGTTTCACTTGCTCATTAGAGAAGGGAATCTGCATTTTTTCCATGAAACAAAGTTCAGTGAAGCATGTATTTTCCAAGGTGCAATAGCATTGTATTTCTGAAATCAATTTGATTTCTTCCTATTGCTTCTATGGAAACACAATAGTTTTGGTGAGAAAAAAATGTAGCATATACTAAGATAATGAGTGGAATGACATCAGCAGTGTAAATTCTCCTCCCTAGACTCCTTGTCAACAATGGGTTCTGGGGCTCCTGGGTGGCACAGCGGTTAAGCGTCTGCCTTCGGCTCAGGGCGTGATCCCGGCCTTATGGGATCGAGCCCCGCATCAGGCTCTCTGCTGTGAGCCTGCTTCTTCCTCTCCCACTCCCCCTGCTTGTGTTCCCCTCTCTCGATGGCTGTCTCTGTCTCTGTTGAATAAATAAATAAAATCTTTAGCCCCGCATCAGGCTCTCTGCTGTGAGCCTGCTTCTTCCTCTCCCACTCCCCCTGCTTTTGTTCCCTCTCTCGATGGCTGTCTCTGTCTCTGTTGAATAAATAAATAAAATCTTTAAAAAAAATAAATAATGGGTTCTAGCCTCCACCCAAAATAGGAACAAGATTTGTGTTTAAATTTGGCGGCTCCAGAACACAGGTATTTAAATTTAGCCAGTATGACTTTCTTTAAGGAAGAAATGTATTGTACCTAAAGGGAACTATTCATCTGACAAACATTTACATGTCACATACTATGTACAGACATTATGATAGCTGAGATAAATGCCAGAGGAGCCATGGTTTGGACTGTTGAGGTGTGATTCAGAAAGGATGACAGTGTGATGGGAAGAAACCATGTGCTAAGAGCATACAGACAGGTGCAACCAGGAGCACACAGAGCTTGGACTCTCCACTTGGCTGAGGAGGCAGAGATCGGGTGCTGGGAAGGCCAATGCAGCTAGCGTTTATGGAGCAGAAATGTTGGAGAGGAGATAGCTACACAGAAAAAGAGGCCTGGAAACCTACATAGTCCCCTGGAGTCTCTGGTTGAGTCCAGACCTGTGCACGCATGAGAGAAAACCCCCTGGGGCTGGAAGAGCAGCCAAGAAGTGGGCGGCTCACATGACTTCTGGTGTCCCACCAGCCAGAGCAGAAAGATAGAAGAGCAGGAAGGACATCCAGGAGAACCCCAGAGGGGTACTTAGAGCTCATCTAAATGCCGCACCAGACCCACTCTGACAAATTGTAAAAGCTAGCCTTGAAATGGTCCAACCGATGTGAAGTAACTTCCTTGTGTCACAAAACAAAACCCAACACTCTGAAGAGTACAACAAAATCCAAGAACCAATAACGTAAAACTCACTATGTCCAGCATCCAGTAAGAAGTGATCAGAAATGTAAAGAGGTAGGGAACTATGACGCGTAACCAGGAGAAAGAGGAACCGGTAGGAAGACATCTAGAAATGACCAAGGTTATGGAATTGGAAGATGAGAACACTCACTGAGGCAGCAGGGAGGTGGTGGAACGTCGCAGAGCTAGGAAGTGCGGGAGCTGCTTCTAGAACCTGGGAAGTGGAGTCTCAGAAGCAGGGTTACAGTCCTTCTGCAACGCTGCCTGTCTGGGAAGTGGACGATGTCTAGCACCTTCCATGCCCACAAAGAAAATAATGTCTGCACAGGTCCCAAACCTCTCTGTCCTGCTCAGAAGTTGTGCTGTGATTATTTTCGTCTTGGAACTGAAATGCTCTATTGTCTTGACCATTAACTGTTGCAGTGATAAGGACTGATGTAATTCGTGTGTGTGTGTGTGTGTGTGTGTGAGAGAGAGAGAGAGAGAGAAACCCAGAGGATGTTACCACGGCGACAAAAAACAAACAGATGAACAAACACACAAAAGCCAGCAAACAAAAATCAAAAAACAAAAAAACAAAAAAATGGATCCATTTTATGGATCTTATCTAAAATATAGTAAGCCTAATTAATCCACATATTAAGATCTTTATATTTTATTCTTATATATGAACATTTTCTCCTGTGGTGTCTTTGATTATTTGCTCCGCACTGATTTTTCTAGATTAATTTGAATAACATCATCATTTTAAGATGAGATGTGTGGTCTCTTCACTGCATAGTGTCTTCTTTACCTTCATTTACTTTTCCTTGGTTTTTCTTATTCATTCTGGAAGGAATTTAAAATTTTCATGAAATCATAAATTCTGATTTTATATATCAATTCTTCTTTAGTGCATGCCATGCGGACTTAGTTCTGCTGTTGATTTTTTTCCTTTTCCTTTGCTCTTACGTCATGCATTCAATTTCCTTTTCCTACTTGCATATGATCTTGATGTTCAATAATCTATTAATTAATCCAGCAAACATTGACCCCGTGCCTGCTCTGTGCCAGGTAAGCACAGGGAGTTCAGCAAACAATAAGACAGACAGAGATCCCCATCTTTCTGGAGCTGGCGTACTCGAGCAGAGACAGATCTTCAACCAACCCATCAAACAAATGTGTCATCATCAGATAAGACTTTATCGTCAGAGAGTGACAATTACCTTTGAGAAGGACATCACTGAGAAGGAAGTAGTGAGCGAGCCATGAACTGCAGGCAGAGAGATCTCGAAAAGCAGTGGTCTCGGTGCACGTCGTATCCAGCTTGCTTGAGGGGCATCAAGGCCAATGTGGTTCTAGAAGAAAGAAAACCACGGAAGAAGACACCACAGGCGTGGGGGGATAGGGATGGTCAGGCGGGGGCCAGCAGGCTGTTGTGATTACACTGGCTTCTGTGTTGAGAACAGAGTGCAGGTGGAGAAGAGCAGAAGGAAGGGCAATCAGAGTCATAATCCACGTGAAACATGAGGGGGGTGTAGACCATGGAGGAAGAGTCAAGACGATGAACCATTCTGAATATATCTTGAAGGTAGAGTCAGTGGAGATTGCTGATGGATTGCTTAGGAAGTGAGCAAAGAGAGGAGTAAAACATGAATCCCCACAATTTTTGGCTTCAGTGCCTGAAAGAATGGAGTTTCTTATTGCCAGAGGTTGGGAAGCAGATGGAGCAGTGAGTAGGGGTTCATCCAGAGCTCCACTGGTGGCAGTGAGGGTGTCCATGTCCAGGGGACACCCGAGTGGATGTTGTAAATACATAGATGGAGCTGTGAGCGGATGAACATGTGAGTCTGGGTCTAGGATGGGGCCAGGACTGGAGAAATGGGTTTGGGTAAAATCAGTATGTAGATAACATGCAACGAATGAGATCACCAAGAGAAGAGAGAAGAGGTCCGAATGTTGAATCCTTGGGAATCCCAGAGTTCAAAAGTCAGGGAAATGAGGAGGTATCACCAAAGACTGAGAAGGATGACCAATGAGGAAGAAATGCCAGCGGTCTGTGATGTCAGGAAGCCAAAAAAGTGAGCCTCTGTGCTAAATGCCGCAGATAGGCCAAGTGGATGAGGACGAGAATTGCTCAGCGCTGTCTCTCTGTCTCTGTTTTATCCATTTGTCCTTTTGTTCTTTACGAGGTATATGTTTTTCTCCGGGCTTCTGGGGAGGCTAAGCACATTTCTCAGATTTTACCCCTATTTCCTTCCTTTAAGTTTTAAGGTCATGTTCTTTATCCCTGGATTATTTTTTTAAATCAAGCACACGAGGTTGTGCTTTCCCTTTGCTCACTCTGAGAGATTGGCCGCTGCTTAGCCTCGACTAATCTCTCCTTGGTTGATGGTCCAATCTTTTCTCAGATGCAGACCCACGGGGCAAGCTACAGACAGTATCGGGCGCAATGTCGAGGGTCTGGTAAGATTTCCCCTGGTCGCTTCTGTCCTGCTGGGGCTCAGTCTGTACCTTCGCTGCCTCGCTCCACAGCCAGGATGGCAAATGAGCTTCAGTCTCTCTGGGTGACTCAGCTGGTTTGTCATCGTGGCCGGAAAGCACACCGAGGAGAAATGGGGGCACTGAGCCAAGGCCGGACTGAGCGGGCAGTTAGCAGTCCTGCTGCGGGCAGCGGGAGGGAGAGAGGAACGCCCACCGTGCTGTGACCCAGTGCAGTCCTTGAAGAAGTTGTATCTGCAGACACGCTGCCCCCAAGTTCTTCTTGTCCCCCCCTCCCCATCGCGCACGTACGCGCAAATGCAGTCACTGTCCGCGTTCCAGCCCTGAGTCCTCGGGATGACAATTCTTCTGTGGACGCACAGCGGGGATCCTGAGGGATGTGGGAAGAAAGAGTGCTCTGCTCCAAGCCCTCCTGCTTGGTGAGTTTTCAGGGGGGCACAGAGCTGGGTTCTCTGCCCCAGGAAGGAGATGGAGCCGGTTGAAGAACTTTCTTAAATGTAAGTACAAATGTTCTGTCTCCAGACACTGAGTACGTACCGACCGACAGACCCATTCCTCTGCTCACTTCCACCGGCCTTCTGGTCTTGGAAAGTCCCACCATGATTTAACAACAGGTCACTGTCAGTCTTTGTTTTCAGGATGCGTGTGTGTTTTCTTCCTATTCCCTGTTCTGATGGAAACTATCTTCTGTCCCCTCCTTCCCACCCCCTCACATATAACTCACCAACAACTCAGAGTATTAGATCCACAAAGCATGTTCACTTATTTCTGTATCAGCTGTGGCAGCTCTGCTGGTCACCCCCATACCCCCCGTCATCCCTACCCGAGCTAACAAAATGCCCAAATTGGCTTTCTTATTTCCTTTCTTTCCAGATCATCGATTTGCTGGCACATATGTCACAGTGATCTTTTAAAAACATAGAATATATAATAGCAACCTCCCTCCATCACAGACACACTGTGCTTAGAATCTTAAACCTTCCCATTTTTCCTGCCCCACATGGCATAAAATGCAAATTCTTCAGCCTGGTGTACAAAACCCTCCCTCTGGGTTCCTTACAAGCCTTCCGAGCTGAGCAGTACAGCCCTCCTCCTCCAGCCCCCCTCACCCCCGACTCCAGGCACGCTGGCCCTTCCGGGCACTTAACAACATTACTCAGCTCATTACTGAGCTGAGCTCATTACTCAGCTCATCCCCTCCTCAGTCCCCTGCACTGACTTTTGCTTTGCCTGGGACCTTATTCGTATTTCTGCATAATAGTTACTGTTATGGGATATTTCCCTGGTTTCTTTTCAGTCCTTCTACTTTCTGTCTCACCACTCTGATTTTTTTTCCCCTTCTTGTTGTTTCATTAGCACATTTTGGGTGTCTCCATCCTAATTATGTAGGATACTGTCTGGTGTAAAAAAGTAGATATTTGTTGAAAGTGTGGATAGATGGATGGGTGGTGGATCAATCCACAGATCCATGGGTAGATGAGTAAATTTGGGGGAAAAAAAATCACTTGGGAGCATATCGACCAGATGTCATTTTAAAACAAGACTATTTAACTGAACTTTCTTATGCAGAGCATCACAACTTCACTGTTTGGCTTGTTTGGGCACCTACAAGTTTACATTTTGGTTTTTATTGTCAGATACGTCACTGATGCCTAAAACTCAACTATTGATTAAGTTTGAAAAATGATTTGTCCCATAAAAATCTGCTAATCTGATACGGTCATTAGATAGTTCTGGGACAATCTGACGGGAGACAGGGGAACACTAAGCAATGAACTGACATGTAAGGTGAATCTCCTATGAACTTGCTCCTGTGGCATATGGGACTGTGTATTGCACATGGAAGATACCCCAACAAAAAGAAATAAAACACCTACACACACGCGTACAGACATGAATCTGTAGCCTTGTGGGACTTGCAAGGTGGTTGAGGAGACACGACATAAACTATCAAGACAAATTAAATTCTATATTCAGTATTAACATGAGAACAATGTTTCAGAGACAGAAGGTATGCGTGTGGACTGAGTCGGTGGAGAAACGCAGAGTTGAGGGTGTTGTTGGGGGTAAAGGATAACGGGAAGTCCGAGCAGCGGAGGGAAAATACTACGAGTGGGCAATGTCTGCGGCTAAAGACAAGTGTGTCTTCCCTCTGCCAGGCCTCTGTCTACACCACAGGTAATTAACAAAAGATTACCTTGTTTCTTCCAATTAATTTCATTCAATATGGATTCCACAGCCCAAAGCACATGTTTACCGAGAGTCAAAAATCTTTCATTGCTGCTGTCTTTTGTCTTGCGTGCCGTTCCTTAAAAGCTGGTCTGGTTGCTGTCCTATGTCACAATTGTACAAGTTCAAGGCACTCTGGTATTTGATCCCGGCCCTTCTGGGCTACCATGGCCAGGCTGAACCTGCCAGGCTCCTTAGACCAGAGCGATTCTGTCCCAGGCAGGGTGACTAATTTCTTGCCCCTGGAGGTGGATGGCCCTGAGAGGGCAGGGCCTGAGTCCCTGCCAGACCAGCTTCGGGGCCTGGTGCTGGATGGAGCCTTCTGCTTGGGGAACAGGCTTGTCCAACATGGAACAGCACAATCAGTTCTGAGCTAAAAGTCAAAATCCCCGTATTTAAACACTCTCTCTGCCCCCTTCTCACCCTATGGCACGGGCCAGCTCACTTTTCTTAGCCGAGCTCCCGTTTCTCCCATAATACGGGAATTTAAAAAAATACTTTTACAGGATTGTTGTCAGGCTCAAAACCCTAATGAAACAGTATTGGGGGCAAACACTTGCTGTCTCTAAAGCATTCCAGTGCATGTTAAACCTCATATTTACTCTGAAGTGAGGCCCACCCTCGCACCAAATGTTAGGGCTCAGATTTGCTTGACCAGGCTAACCAGCCACTTGCCTAAAGCCCAAGGCTTTTTAAAGCAAAGCTCAATTGCTTGTCACTTTCTTTCCATCCGTAACTAGCATATGCGGAGGGCCAGGGGTCATTCCGTCCTGTCTGCTGGGGTTTTCTGCCTGTGGGCCTCTAATACACCTCGTCTGGGTATCTGCTATGCTCTGGCCATGGAGCAGCAGGCTTTTCTGAGAATGAAGAAGGACACATGATTTATTTCCCTGGTATGTCTGGCATGTGCCTTCAGATGCTGGGGATGGGCGGTACACTATTATTAAGATACAACTGTGCCCTAGAACTCTCCAAGGAAACACTACCGGAAAACATAGATAATCCTGATCTTCCAAAGGCAAGTGTAGACACATGACAAACGAGAGCCTTCGAGGGAGCGAGCACTTCTAGTTCCATCAGCTCAGGGGGACAATGTTGCTGCTTGCGGGCGATCTGAGCGGAACACAGTTCTGACTCTGCCCAAACAAACGAGCAAAAGTCCGACACGGTGCTCTGTGATGATGGTACTTGTTCCGATTTCATCCTAGAGACGCGGCATGAGCTGTGGTTGCAAATAAAAGGGAAATCAAAACCCCCACCACCCAGGCACCTCGCTAAGAATCTGCATTCTGAAAACAGGACAGGATGAGAAGCAGGAATTCTCATTCCCAGACACAAGTGAGGGTTGATTCCAAGTTCAATGATGTTTGGAATCTCACATCTCTGGGGCATGAAAGGTTTGGGAAATGGGCTCCACCTCTTCCCCTGCCCAGAGCAGAAGTTTGGAGTGGCAGTGAAATAGGAAATAGGACCATGTGGGCTCTCTAGCAGGGTCCAGGAAAGAGATATGCCAGGTCTGACCCCTGCAGAGGAGAGGACAACAGTCCCCTGGTCCCATGGACTGCCGGGCAAATGCAGCCCAAGGAATCGAAGACACAGCCCAAGGAGTCGAATTCAGAAATTCCACTCACCAAACAAAAAATCAGCAGAAAGCTTTATGGTAAAATCATTAATATGATTATCTTTATTTTGAAAGCCTAACTTCAGGCAATATTGTCAAGCACAGATGCCTAATTTAGTGTGGTGAAGTTTCTACAATCTATATTTGTATATAAGCCATATGGCAAGACCAAAGTATTGCCCACCCTCTCCTGAGTACCACCCCCCCACACACGCACATGCACACACACAGATGCACCCAGAGATGTGTACACTGACACAGACACACACACAAACACACACAGACATACACAGATACACTCAAACACATACACTGGCACAAACACACAGACGTACTTTCCTGTTTGACTTCTGACCTGATTGGTTCTGACCCTTTGAATTGAAAACAAAAATGCATTTAGTATGTTCTCCGTGTTATAAAGCCATACTGGATAAAAGATATTTATAACAGCTAGCTTCTTCAAGAAATATCTAAATTCTTGGAAATTTTTAAAGAAAGAAATACCCTCACTGAATTCAGAGGACTCTGTCTCTTTACCTGGGCTTCTCAGAGGACATTTCCACGAGCAGCCTTTCCCAGGAAGCAAATCTCTCTTTGGAGAAGACACACCAGCACCTTCAGGAGTGGCCCGAGGATTTATCAAATGCCTTCGTGTCATCGCTGACCTCTCGTGAAATTATCTGCAGCCGGCGGGATAAAGCAGCCCCTCTCAGGGCTCTCCGAGCATTCGCGAGTGTTTTATGAATCCCGGGCTGCAAGATGGATTGCTATGAAAGCCGGCGAGCCTGCAGCACACACTTGTCCTCACCGTCCTTCTCTGTAAATGCCGCTTCCATCCGATTCTTGATTTATGTACAGGTTGTGCTCATCGTCTGCAAAGGGCAGGTTTACGGAACATCTTGGTACCAAAACTGGTCCTCAAAGCATCGCTCAGACACCTATTCTTAGAATTTGCCTACAGTGGTGTTCTTTCCTGTGAAACAAAGCTGGAATGTGTTGAATTATACAGGGGGTTCCAGAATCCAGGCTATGAGGCACGCTTGCTGCTTCGGGATAAGATAACAGGCGCATCCCTCACCTGGACCTCATGAGTTTTAATGTTTGCCATGCTACTGGTCACTAAAAGACTTGACGTCCCACCTGATTCATAAGCAGTCCAACAGCACAAGATCTTGGACAAATGCCATCCATCCTTCAAGGACTTCTTGTTGTGTTTTATTTGTTTTGTTTTCCTGAACATGTGACGAGGTGTGGGGAAGGGACCTGAAGACAAAGTTCTTTTTTGAACAGGAACAGCCTTGCCTGTCCCCGTGGTTATCACCTGGGGGGTGCAGAGTCTATAGAACACGGTGTCCAGGGCACAGGGAGGCCCCGTGACATTCAGGACCTCTGGCCCCGGGCAGGGCATCGGAGGCTTCGGAGGCTCCCGGAGTCAGCAGTGACCGCTCGACAGGTGCCCAAGGTACACCTCAGTGCCCCCTTGCCCGTCAGCCCCACAGCCCCGCCCACCAGCCCACAGCCTGCTCGGCCTCAATTCCCTAGAAGGCCCCTCGGGTCCCTGACAGGCGGTGAGACTCGTGTGAGGATGGTGAGGCACCCCACCTTCTAGGAATGTTTCTCGCTTCCATCCTGGGAAATCGCCACACAGCTCTCCACACCGGCTCCGGCCCCGCGGGCGCGTGCGGTCAGCAGCGTGTTCCTGCTCGGGGGTGACGTTTGGAGACCTCCCGTGGCAGTTGATTCATCATCTGGGAGGAGCAAGGAGTCCCTGCCTGTCGGATACTAGAAGCCAGGGCTGGGAACCTGGGAATCAGAGCCCACACCGGCTCCAGGGCCGCGTGATGCCTCCTGGAGCCTGGGCTGCCGTCTCACGTCCGGGATGCGGGTGCTCAGATGGGGTCGGGGCGGCCACACGCCGGGTGACCCGGGAGGCTGCTCAACGCTGACTCTGCCCACCAGACCTGAGTCACGGTCTGTCCCCGAAGCCACGTCTAATAGGACCACATGCACCGGAGTCAGAGAGGGGGAGTCTCGGGGTGAACTCCTGTGGGATGGAAGACAACAGGACATGAGACAGAGAGGGGGTGCTTGTCAGCAGTCTGCACACTTTCCTGGGGCAGCTGCAGGGCACTGAGTGTTCAGCAGGGGAGCGACGTCCTCGGAATTCCCACTTCGGAAGCTCTCCTGGCGCCTCTGTGAGAGACCAGGGCTTGCGGCAGTATTTCCGTGCAGGTGGGGAGGAGGGTTTGGGGACAGAGTACTTCACCTGCAAGGCACTGCGGCCCCTGCGGCCATGGCGGCTAAGGAAATCCTGTGCATCAGCGCTTTATGAACTGGCTCATCGTGGCCGCCCTCGGCGTCAAGCACAGCACCAGAAAGCAGGCTCCTCTCTCCGGGTTAACACGGCTGCAGAAGGTCAAGGTCCCAATCCCAACCCCCCACACCGTCTGTGTCTTCGGCACAGGGCAGATTCCTCCCGCTGGCCCCCCAAGCCCTATGCACCTGCACCCTGCTCGCGGGTCCCCTCCAGCCTGCCACGCTGGGAGGTGGTGGCTGCCTCCCGTGTCCCCACGGCACGCACCAAGTCTCTTCCAGTGAACTCCATCGCCAACTCAACACAATCCCTTGGTCGGGAACCATGTTAAGAAGGAATGGCAGAGTGGGGCGCCTGGGTGGCACAGCGGTTAAGCGTCTGCCTTCGGCTCAGGGTGTGATCCCGGCATTTTGGGATCGAGCCCCACATCAGGCTCCTCCGCTGTGAGCCTGCTTCTTCCTCTCCCACTCCCCCTGCTTGTGTTCCCTCTCTCGCTGGCTGTCTCTATCTCTGTCGAATAAATAAATAAAATCTTTAAAAAAAAAAAAAAAAAAAAGAAGGAATGGCAGAAACGGCAGGAGCTACCCAGGTGGGAAGAGGAGCCCTGTTTCCCGGGAAGGTCTGCGTCACCAGGACCCTGGTCACCACCAGCAAATCGATTCCTCGCTCTCTCCCGGCGTTCTTTATACATAATCCGACTGGGGCAAAACTTCTTCCTCTTTCAAAAATCAATCAATCAATCAATCAATAGATTGCCTGAATTAAAAGACAGATCCTGAACCTGAATATTTGCTGATGGCTGGAACTCCTTACTGTGGATTCCAAGCCCATCTGGATTTTGCCTCAAACCACCCTTCTGCTCTTGCGTCCCGACAACATTCCCGCTACCACGATATCAGGTTTCTGGACTCGCAGGAAGGCATCAGGCCTATGAAGGCCGTTTCTGGTTTTGTAAACCGGGAAGATAAGTTACTATTCTCATGTGCTTCTTACTCTAGACTGCGAGCACTTGGAGGGAAAAAAAAAATCTTGTCTTTTATATAAAACTTATCACCTAAAGTATAGTAGGTAATCAGTGATTGTTATTTGAATCAAATATATTTGTTTTTAAATCATCTTTTGGAGAAATGACTCTTTTTAAAACACACATAAATCACATACATTGCATAGCAATCCTTGATATCAATTTCTGATACTTTGTCTCTGCTTCTATCTGAAACCAACAATTGTCATTTTTCCTCCTCACCGATTTTTTTCTAGAAAATATGGGACCTGTGTCATCACACATTGAACACTCTATCCAAGTGCGTGAGGTTAGGGGTCCTGCTAGAGCACGGACTCATTTTGCTTTGAGTTATCAGTTTACCCCACAGATCTATATTACATTTGTCCATCACGTAATGCCAGAGCGGCCCTATGAGGCAGTCAGATGTGCTCCATCCCCTCAACGTGGGCCCCTTGTGATGATGCCCCGTTTCTCCCTGGGCTGCTTCTGGATGACTCAGGAATGTGAGGCCTCACCCAGCTCCCCCTTACACATCGTATCTGCATTAATCATGACAGGAAAAGTTTCTAGGGAGCTATCCATGCTACTATCTCAAAATCCATCCTCAACTATGTGTTCTGAGCACTTACCGTGCTAGGCTCTGGAGAAACAGAACAAACCCACGGAATTCCTGTTTTCAAATAAGATAGTGAGCATTAGAAGGAAAGCAAACTGTAACTGCTTCCATTCATCCATTCTTTTCTTGAAGTCGGAGCCTATTTTATTAACTGTATATGGTATTGCTGTGGCCCAGCAAAGCGCCCTACCTGAGCCGGGCAAGCACGATTGCGGTATCATTGACAGTTGGTGAGGGTGTAATGTGTTCCAGAACCAGTGAGGACCACTTCCACGGCCACTAATTCTGCTAACCATTAAGCATCTGTATGATCTGTAATATGGTCCCTTTTTATAGATTGCGAAACTAAAACTCATGAAAAAAAATAATTTCCCTGAATCTCTGAAGTGGTGTGGTGGGATTTGCACCTTGCTGGGCCTGATGTGAAGGCAGGGCTGCTGTAGCTCTGCCTGCTGGAGAACCGCAGGGATGCGACCACGGACAAAGCTGTGGTTCCAGAATGAGACAGGAAAGAAGCTTAGTCGTAATGCAGCTTCTGTATACAAAGGGAGAGATGGGACAGCTTCCATTTTTTCAGCTCAGGAGAGCCTCCAGGGCACAGGGACGGTGGAGAGTGAGCAAGGACTCTTGCTTTGTCTTCCAAGCCCAGCAGCTACACAAGAAAGCTGTTTCCCTGTTTCTTCCAGCTACCTGGATCCTCTCCTCTGTCCTCTCTCTCAGGCCACAAGAGTCCCAGCACCCCTGGAGGGCCCCATCACTCTTCCCTGACAGCGCAGCGCCCCCCTGCAGCTGTGTCATGCACTGCAATCGCTGTCCCATGCACTGTGCTGGGAGGCGGGGGGGCGTGGGGGGACACCCTGGGCCAGGAATCAGGGTCTGGGCTGGAGCCCACCACACCAGGGCTTGTGGACCTTGGGCAAGCCGTTCCATGTCCTTGAGGCCCAGGTGGTTCCTTGCCTACAGAAAGCAAAGGTTGAGGTCAGATCTGAGGATCTCTAAGTCCTCTTCTATCTAGTTCCAAAGCCTTGATCGGCCTAGCCATTCACAGCCCCCTCCTCATCCTCACCAGAGGGCTTTTCCCTAGTGGCCCCTGTGGCTGGCCAGCAGGGCCCAGCCTGGGGCTAAGACTGGGGCAAGGGTGAGGGGCAGCACCCACCTTCACCGCCCAGGCAGCCTTCTGCTCTGGAGAAGGGAGCCTGGTCTCCCAGCTCCCCAAGCCTGCATCTTGAGTGACAACTTCTTCAGGCCTCGTGTCATGTCATCATTCCTTGGCCTTAATTCAGCCCTGGTTAAGTGTTTTCCTTAGAGGTACAAGTCCAAATGACAGGTGTAACAAAAGGAAAATTCCAGCCCTTTGAGGCCCATGACAGCTGGGGGCTCAGAGCCTGCTGCAGCCACGCAGGGGGGCTCCTTCACCCCCTAGGTGAAGCCATAAGGCAGCTCAGGTGAGGGCAGCACAGTCCCGCCCCCGTGATGAATAGCAAGCAGCCTTCCCTGACATCCTCCAGGTCCTTTGTCTCCAGTCTCTCTGCCTCTGTCCCTTCCCCTCCTTTGTGCACGGACTCCCCCTTCATCCCTTGCAAGGATTTGCTCCCCTGCTCCCTCCCATGTGCCTGCCCCTGGTTCAGAAGACCAGCCCTCTTATGGGCGCCTCTCAGGCAGGCCCATGTCCGCTGTGAGGTTGACCTCACAATTGGCTCAAATATGCACCTGTCCTGTGGGCTTGTGACAAGTAAAACATACCCATGACAGCTCTTCTGGGCTGTGGTGGTGGCAAGTAAGCCACTAATGTCTTGTTCATCCGCCCCTCTCTCGCCTCTCCTGTACCTGTAGAAACGTAGCAACACACGAAGGATTTGCCATTTCAGAACAACGACCCTGAGTGGGAAAGTGGTGGGTCTAGGGGAACAAAACACAGATGGATTAGGGGGAATGCTGATTAAAAACAAAGCAAACTAGTATACAAACAAGAAGACGGATCTGAAAGACGAAGGGCATTCTCTCCTACAACCTCTGTCCCTTGACTCATGTCTGCATCCAGAGCCAGAGAAAGGGACAACGGGCCAAGCATCTTTCGGAAGCAGGCAGAGTCGTGTTGCCCATGTCAGGAACTGCCGTGCCCCGACATACACGGAAGGGCTGGAGTGGACTTCTACCGAGTGCTTCCACCGGGGCTTGGGGCCCCGCTATCCCTGCAGGAAGGCAACAGAGGGGGAGACACTGCATGTGCCGGGCCCTGTTTGTTCAGAGTCCTGGTCTGCAAGAGGCAAACCTCAGCTCCGCTTAGAACCCGTTTGGAGAACTACCCACTCACGGTGGTCATGCGCGGCCGCCAGGGGTGCGGGGAAGAAGAGTCTTGGCACCCCAGGCCCCAGAGAGTTGAATACAATAAATGTCTGGAATACGCTCGGTAAAATGGAAATCACATTTAAAATGTTCCCGATTTGGGGCACATGGGGGGGCTCCGTCGGTTTGGTGTCTGAGTTTTGATTTCTGCTCAGATCGTGATCTCAGGGTCCTGAGAGTGAGCCCCACGTGGGCTCTGCGCTCAGTGGACAGTCTGCTGGAGATCCTCTTCCTCTCTCTCTCAAATAACTAAACAAATAAAATTTTTAAATGAATAAATAAAATAAAATAAAATGATCAGCATTCTGTTGTGAAAAATAAGGGTATTGGGTATCAGAAATGCTGGGGGTGGGTTCTTTGTGTAACCCTTTTCCAAGTACAAATCATGCTTGACCATTTATAAAGCACCTTCTTCTGTGACCCGTTTTCTCTTCGTTTATCGTGTTGGGGGAAGAGCTCTGCGAACCCCCCAGTCTGGGCGCTGGTGTTGTCTTAAACCGACCAAAGGGATCTCGATTTCTGATCATAGCACTGAGATCACAGACAAGCCAAGTGGCGTAAAGCTTGGCCGGTGGAACATGAAGGAAAGGAAGAAATGCAGGGATGGAACAGGCAGAAAATACATAATTACAAATCCTCGCCATCCACGGAAACCAGAAAAACGTGCTGCTGTGGGGCTCTTGTGAACTGGCATTTCTATCGAAACTGCACATTATCTGTTGGGATTTTAAACACCGAAGGCCTCACAGAATGTCATTTTTATTCTTCTTTACAAATAGGGGAAGGTTTTTAGGGTCTGCTTAAGAGGCACAAATAGCAGGAGGGATGGAGGAGAAAATCCGCTGCAAATGGACGGGCCTGTTCATGAAGGGAAGAGGCGCCCCACCAGCCCGTCTCCAAGGCAACGGTGAGACCAGGCCCCTCTCTCTGTTCCCCGTGCTGGGGTGCCTCCTGCGCGGAGGAGGAAGGAGCGAGGGTGGCGTTGCTCTGAGTCCCTGCATTATGGCGCTCAGGGCTCAGGGAGGGACCCCGCACGGCCCCCCACCCCCACCCCGTGGACCCCACACTGTGCAGAGCTGGACACTTCCTAAAGCTACGAGGGAACACAGCTTTGGCCTTTTGGACAGAAAGGAGCATTTCCTTTCATCCTTGATGAATCCTGTTCTGACAAATTCTTACATTTGCAAATGACACTGTAAACCGTTGTTTCCGGTCTTTCCCTGGGCATCAGACCTGGGGGGGCTAAGGAGCAGATCTTAGGTCGCGTGGGGAGGGGCTCTGAGAAGGCTAGGGAGCCCACGCCCTTTTGAAGCTGGTGTCTGGGGAGCAGACCAGATGAAGGGAAGCACGTGGAGGAGGTCTCGGATGCCAGCCGGGGGCACGAGCTTGAGCGGGTGGTTCTGTGCGTGGCTGTGGCAGTCAGGACTTCAGATGTTTCTAGAAAACACAGGGCCTACAGACAGGATGGCCAATTAAAAGGTGCTTGTAATCCCGAAGAAAAATGCCAAGGACATAAAACAGAGCCGTGTCTTTAGGCATAGAAGGGACGCGCAAGTGAGCAGCCTGCAGAAATATAATGGCACGGGCAAAGGCACTGTCTCTTTTGTGCCTTCTGAGAATTGTATTTTTTTTTTAAGTTTAAGACTGATGATCAAAAGCCTGATTGCAGAAGTAATGTGATGTGACTAATGATTCTGCATAATGAATGACCTTGGTATCAATCAGCAGGAAGCCCACTTTGGAGAAAAAGTCTTTGAGTCCTAGTCTACGTGAGGCCCTGACTTCTGATTGCAACCCGTCTGCGCCCACTGCCATCTGCGGGAGCACCTCCGAGAAGCCAGGGGACTCAGAAGAGAATCGCAGAAATGGACGGAGATCCCATATTTGTGCAAAGCTTAGCTGACTCATTAAAAGGTCCTCCAACCTGGCACGATTTTGCAAATTCTCAGCCCAAATATTGTCTGTATCTTTCTTATTGACCCTCTCTTAATGCAGAGATTTTTCCAAAAGTTGCAACCTGTCAAAATGCAAGTATAGGTTGAACCACTCAAAACAGAAAACCGCCTTAATTATGCAGGGAGATAATCAAGGGCTTGATATTCAAAGAATTTTCAAGGTTCTTGAAAGAGAAAGACAAGAGTTACCGACACAGGGGAAACAGCTCCTGTCAGTTGAGTTTGTTGCAACTGCAGACAAGTACTGAGTGACTCGCTCATCGCTGCTGGACCGGTTGCTTTAACGACACAGCGCAGCGCCCCAGAAGGAGGGAGGCTGGCAAGACTGCCGCGGGGGTCCGGCATGGAGCCCAGGGTCAGGAGCACATGCCCCATACTCGGTGAGCGGCTCAATAATTCTCCAAGGAGCTGCAGGCAAAAGCTTAGGGGACATTTAGGACCCCAATATGTTCAAACTCTTCTCCTATCGCTGACCCGTATGTCGCGCAGCAAGTCTGACATCATCGCGTAATCTCCTCCCTAAGCCATCAGACACGCTACCTTTTTCTACCATCGCTGCCTCGCCCCGATGTTCTGAAGGCCCCTGTGCTCGGGGAAGCTCTGCGTGGTGCTTGTGTCAATCCTCAGAACAATGCACGGCCCAATGGTTTTGTGTGTTTGTTTTTCAGGAAAAACAAATGACCTTTTATTAAAATAAATGTTATCCGCTTAGGTGAGGGGCAAGCATCACAAATGGTCAGGCCGTGGGGTTTTTCTTCTTATTATTTTTTTTAACACTCATATTAAGCGATCTTCTCTTGATACTTGGTATCCGACATATACGAGATACTAATATTTTAGCAAAAAGAAGACAAAAACCAGAGGAGATTTCTCTTTCATCACAACACCTGGCAGGAAATGTAATTCTTTTTAAACACAATCAGTGTTAAGCGCGAGGCTTCTGCAGGTAAAGAACCAGCTCCGAATAACACAGGAGAGAATATGTTTATTCCATCACTTGAGAAGGGAGATTGATGTTTAAAATGGCTGCTCTGATGTTAATGTTGTTAAACTCCCTTCCTTTCTAAGTGACCTGTTTGAATGCAGTGGCTGTCAGTCAGCTTCCTCCTCTCTTGCCAACATTTATCTTGTCGGAGCTCCTGGAAGCTGGCAGAATTGACGCGGGGAGGGACAGCTGATGGAGCACTGGGAGATGGAGCTCTTTGGACGAGGTACCAGCCTGACCCCGGAGGTGGCCTGTCAATGCCTACGGCCCCCTGTCCGCCCCATGCACGGGCCTCTGACAATTAGTCAGAGCCTGTGAACATTCAGAAATCATGGCATCCAACTGCTTTATTATTTCAGTTTAGCCCCCGTATGCATAGTAAACTCATTCTTTGAGTTTTCCAAGGCAGTGATAATTTTATGAGATTCTTTTCCATAAATGTAACATTTAATGTAATTTAATTTTTCACTTCATTTGTGCCTTTATTTCTAAGTGCTTATTATGTTTCCCATTACAAAATACTCAGTACAATAAATTTGAAAAATAAAGAAAAGCAGGAAGAAGAAATTTTTAAACCACTCAAGTTCCACACTTCAGATATAACTATTGACATTTTTCTGTACCTCCATTCAGAGTTTTATGCATAGAGTTATTGATATTTAATATGGATATCATTATATTATATTATTATATTATCATCATATTATAATTTTGCCTCCTGTTCTTTTACTATAATATAAATTCTTTCATATTATATTACAGACTCATTAAAAACATTATTTTAAAGACTGCATGATCACGTCCCATAATTTTCTTAGTTATGCCCCTATTGTTGGACATTTAGACTGTTTCAAATTTTTCACTGTCAACCACAATGTTGCCATAGATACGGGTTCGTAAAGCATGTTCAATATTTTGGATTATTTCTTTGGGTGGATTCCCAGCAGTACAATTATTACAATTATTAGGTCAAAGTGTTCAACATTTTGAATAGATTTTGGGTTTTGTGGGGTTTTTTAAGATTTTATTTATTTATTTGTCAGAGAGAGAGAGAGAGTGAGCACAAGCAGGGAGAGTGGCAGGCAGAGGGAGAAACAGGCTCCCTGCCGAGCAAGGATTCCCAAAGCGGTACTTGATTCCAGGACTCTGAGATCATGACCTGAGCCAAAGGCAAATGCTTAACTGACTGAGCCCCCCAGGTGCCCCATAGATTCTGGTACGTGCAGCCAAAGTGCCTTCCACAAAGACTGCACGGTACAATTTGTATATATTGGTAGAATTTCTGCATTTATTTATTTTTTTTTATTTTTTAAAGATTTTATTTATTTATGTGACAGAGATAGACAGCCAGCGAGAGAGGGAACACAGCAGGGGAGTGGGAGAAGAAGAAGCAAGCTCCCAGAGGAGGAGCCCGACGTGGGATCACGCCCCGAGCCGAAGGCAGACGTTTAACGACTGGGCCACCCAGGCGCCCCAGAATTTCTGCATTTATATATTGGAATGTATCTATTGTGTCAAATATGTATCCTTATAATAGTTTTGGAAAATATCATCACTATATCTATTTCATTGATTGAACCTACCTACATTATGGCTTTTCTAAAGAAAAAAAAATCAGTTAAGGCTGAAATGCTTTTATTAGAAGAATATGTTCCTGGGTCTTATTGGTTTTGTTAGAGCATAACTGAGCATCTGACCTAATTATTTCTAGTGGATCCTATTAAAGCAAACATTCCATTCCTTGAAAATTATCTATTTATTGATTCACTGATTCACCTATTCATTTGTTTGGCAAACATTCGCAGTGTCAGGTGCTAAGACCCCAGGCTGGGTGCCGTGAACAGCCAGCTGTGGGCCTACTCTTCATTCTGCCCAGGCTGTTGACACGGAGACAGCAAACCTTGGGAGCTCCATGCTGACCGCTCCGTAGATGTCTGTGGAATGAAGTAATGACCGAGCACAGACGCTCGGAATGTGACAGCGGTGACTTCCCAGTGCGGGACCCGCCGTACTATGGTTTGCAGAGATGGGGTGCTCAGTTAGGGATGTGGCTTCGCAGACAGACCGGAGGGGGAAGCTATGGATGTTTAGGGGTTTGTTTTCTGTTTTGTTTTGTTTCTTTTTAAGATGAAAGATAAAAAGGCAATGGTGTCCTTCCTTGCCCAGGTTTCCTTTCCCCGACCCTGAGAGATGCTAGAAGTCTAAGAAAGATTTGTATGACCCAGCAATGGTTACCCCACCATTCTGCTAAGAGCGGTCAAATACCTTTATGGGAATCATCCTCTACTTACAGATAAGATAGACACATGTGGTTTGAACAGAGACATTCATTCTGCCCTAAAAGCACATATGAGAGACAATTTAGTAGAAATGACAGGAAACAGTACTCCTCAGGGGCCTACACATTGCAGCTTTTTCAGTTTCCTTCTTGAGATACGGCGATGCATGGAACTGGCTGTCCCTGTAATGTTCACGTCCTCTTCCCACCTTGGCTTCCAGGGCAAACTCTTATAGGTGGAGGAGGAATTCTTGGAATCTGTGATGAGACTAGTCAGATGCTCCCTGTTGTGGGTCAAAATGTGACCCCCCCCCCATTGAAATCCTGTGAGTGTGACCTTATTTGGAGATCGGATCTAGGCAGGTGTAATCAAATCAAGTCATTAGTCTTATCCTATATGACTGATGTTCTTACAAGCAGAGAAGAGACATGGGCAGGGAGAAGGTGGCCACATGACCGAGGAGGCAGAGATGATGCGTCTGTGAGTCGAGGAATGCCAAGGGTCCCCACAAGACGCTAACAGAAAAGTATACAACTAGTTCTCCCCGAGAGCCTCCGGAGGGAGCACACTGCACAGTACCTTGATTTTAGACATCTGGTCTCCAGAACTGTGAGAGAATAAATTTCTGTTGTTTCATGTCATCAAGTTCGTAAGACTTTCTTATGATGGCCCCGGGACAGTAAGATGCTCAGCAAACCGATTTCCTGTTCTTGGGCACGCAAAAAGAAGGAGCCTACTTCCCAGCCCCTCTTACAGTAGAGTTGGGATTTTGGCCAAAATGATATATGTCCCATCCACGCCTGGCAATGAGATACGCTGCCCTGCCTTCCGGGGGCTCTCTGTGAGGGCAGCAGTTCCCCAACATGGAAGAAGACACCATCCCTGATATAACAGCTTCAAAAACTCAGCCAAGAAAGGCATCTGACGTGCGTTGAACCATGCCATGAGCCAGCAAGAAATTTCTGTTGAGGCTTAGTGATGGCCCTGATTTCTCCTATTATGTTTTTATCTTTTCTTGCAGCATTGTTGAGCTGCCAGAACTTCATATATTGTAATGCAGTGCAACTATAATTTAAAAAGTAACGTATGTGCCCTTGGTTATACTACTGAAGGAGCAGAAAGTGGCTATCAGAGACCAGGAAGACGGGGACGAGATGTGCAGTGATATGTTACCTGGTGGACATTCCCCTGTGGTGTCTGGAGAACAAGTGTGCATGACTCAGCCTGCAGCCCCAGGAGACACGGCTGGAAAGACCAGAGCATTCGTGTGTGCTATCACTGGCTGTGTTTAGCACACATTGCGTGAGAGAGGTGAGGTCAGGAAAGAATTAGTCAAAGTGGGTAGATACGTGATGTATCAGATAGAGTAAATAGTTAATGGTGGACTCTCGAAGCTGAGTATGTGGGGTTTGGTTGTAAAATTCTAACTTTTCCACATGTTGGGAACAGTTCATAACAAAAATATTATTAGAGAGAAAGAGGAACAAATGAGCCAATTTGCAAAAGAAATGAAAAGGGCTAGAGAGAATCCTGAAATTCAAAGGACATGCGGTTGTGAAGCTAACGGGTTCTATGCCCTAAAACATGAGAGCTGGAGCCTAAGAGTAACAGATTCTGAGTAACAGAATCTCAGAAGTTCTAAATTGAATACAGTGACTTGGGGAAAGGTCAGGTTAAAAATGTATCTTCACCTATGATTGTCATTATTCTTGGAGTAGAGATATGGAGTCTGAAGAGAAAAACAAAGGGATAAAGGAAAGAAACGAAGCAGATTTGGGGTGCATACCTTAGGAAAATGTGGGCATAGTTTTTTTTGCTTTTTTTAAAGGTTTTATTTATTTATGTGACAGATAGCGTGAGAAGCACAAGCAAGGGGAGCACTACAGAGAGGGAGAAGCAGGCACCCTGCTGAGCAGGGCCCGACGTGAGTCTCAATCCAAGGACCCCGGGATCATGATCTGAGCTGAAGGCAGACGCTTAACTGACTGAGCCACCCAGGTGCCCCAAGTGTAGGCGTAGTTATAGACAAGTTAACTGACTAGCAGCAAATCAGGAAAGTCAACTGAAGTTTTGGGATCATTTATTGCCAAGAAATCCATAAGCCCATTTTTTTTTCCAAAAAAAAAAATAAAGTCTTTTACTGTGTAAGCCTGAAGAAAAAGTCCTTGGATCTCTGGTCTTTCTCGTGTCACAGGCAGGATTTGGAGACTGTGGAGACCTCCAGATCGCAGGTACGTTGGTTGGACAGAGACTCAAGGAGGGAGGGGCTCTCGGGAAGCAGGGCCTGGAGGGCATGGAGGGGACATCCTCCCAGGGAGTGCGCACGGGCCCCACTGGACACCTCTGCCCCATGGGGGGGGTGATGTCCAGTGGGACCTGTCAGTGGGATTTCAGCCTCATCCTGACGCCCTGGTGGCTGTGTGTCTCTTACCCTGGCCCCTCAGGTTACCCCGTGTCTCTCCCGTCCTAGTGTTTGCAGTACGAGACAGACAATTTGTAGGTTTAGTCTCTCTTACCAAAACGAGAAGATCTCATCTGGGCCTGATGGAAAGCAAGTTGTAGGAAAGTCGGGGTGTCTCCTTTGCGGGGGGGCTTCACATGTTCTACCGGAGGGGCGAGAGGAGAGACTGATGGAGAACAGATCGGTGCTGTCCACTCCTGTCCTCCCACGGAGCAGGGACACTGGCCTTTCCTGGCCTCCTTTGTGATGGCGGTGGAGCCGTGTGAAGGCTCCGGCCAGCGGAATGCAGGCAAAAACAGCGTGTGCCCTTCCTAGGCCAGGCCAGAATGAGCACAGCGTTCCGCGTCCTTCCTGTCCCTGCTCTGGTGCACAGGGAAGGCACCTGGGGAAGGAAGTTGTGTCACAAGATGGACCCGTGCTGGGCCTCTAGGTGCTGCTTGGCGGAGGGAGGCCCAGAATGGCCGCCCACCCTGGGTCAGACTGCTCTGTGGGCAAACCCCAAACCTCCCCTGCTTTGAGGGCCATACCACTGCCTAGACTAAGTAGACACACTAGTGGCCCTTCCTCGACACGTGGCTGTGTTGGCTACTCTGTGTAGCTCTGCGGTCCCACGCAGGTCAGCTCGGGTCTCACAGCCTCACCGCAGCCCCGGCCGACCTCAGCTCCAGGCCAGCAGAAGGCCAGCCACACTCCTGTTGTCCCACGTTCAGCCCGTGAGGTGGGTGCCAGCACGGGTGCTCCCCGGGCAGGACACTTAGGGCCCAGAGAACGTGCTCCTTCTATTTCTGACTCTGTGCCGGACTCCCAGACTGCAGTGGTCAACCCAGGATTGGGGCTCAGGAGGGCCTCACTGAGGTCACACCTCTCTCTGTCCTTCTGTGGCCTCTGTCCCCTAGGATAATTGCATCCTGAAGATGGCCTTGTGACCTCCATGCGAGCTGTGCTTCCACCCTCAGCGTGTGGTTCCTCCTGGCCTGCCGCACGACTGAAGAAAACATGCTTGCTCTTTGACGTTCTTCAAGTAAATGCCTCTTGTTATGTGCATTTTAACCATTTTTTACAAAGCTCTTTGGCTATGAGCCAATTTCCTAAAGAGTAAAATATTAAGCATTTTAAACAATGAGTTATAATCCCTAGGAAACAACCATTCGCATCTTTGCAAGGACAGGAAGCGTGTGAGCAGTAAGGCCAGCCCCCGCGCCATATTTGATTAATTAAATCCATAACGTTCTCAAATAAGGCCTGACCCTCACCGAATTTCACCAGGAAATGGAGGACAGAGGCCCAGAGAGGACTTTTTCAAAAAGGAAAGAGAAAAGAAACTTAATTGAAATCATAAAAGGTATTTTTTTAGTAGTCTGGTCATTTTAGGCCAAATGTCCCACATATCTGCGACTACAGATTTTGAGCCTGATTGGGTCACCATCTGTATATATCATTTTACCCAAAATTTGGGCTCAATGTTTTCTGTTTTGAAAGTTACAGTCTGGAGTGGGCACTGGGTGCTGCCTCCACTCCCGCGTCCAGCATCTCATGTGAGATTCTGTTTGACTCAGCCTGGCCTCCGTAGCAAAACACCGCAGACTGGGGCTTTCGCCCATAGACACCTATTTCCCACAGTTCTGGAAGCCGGGCATCCCTGAGCAGGGTGCCCTCTGATTTGGCTCCTGGTGAGAGCCCTCCTCCTGGCTCTCAGACAGCAGCCTGTTCACCGTGTCCTCATGTGGGAGACAGAGACAGAGAGACAGAGACAGAGACAGAGGCAGCAGGGGTGGGGTCCTCTGATGTTTCTTTTTATAAGGCCATCAGTACCATCACAGGGACCCCACCTGCAAACACCCACATACGGGGGTTAGAGTCTGAACATGTCTGGTCGGCGGACACACACATTCAGGGCACGACAGTCCGTGTGACCGCAGAGGTCTCCTATGTCAGCAGCTCCTCGGGCCTTCTGCCTACAGCACCAGGTCACACGAAGAAAGGCCCCCCTGAACTGTCCATGAAGAATTCTACGAACCCTGCTCCTTGTAGCCGGAAGCACTGTCTCGTTTGTACCATTAACGATCGTCATCTGCATTTGTACCTCGTTCAAGTTCAGGCTAAAAGGGAAAAAAGTCAGGATATCCGGCCAGCCCGGTCGAGCCCGCGCCCCTCGTCCAGCCGGCTCCGAGCAGAGCTTGTACTCCTGGCAGCATGAATTTTTACTATTGATCTTTAAAAGTCACAACCAAATACCCATTTCTGATCTTTTGCACTGAAAGCCTCTTCCACACTCTGCCCGTGTTGTTTGATGTAATAGGTCCCTGTGGCTTGAAATTTGATAAATTGGTTTTGTATTCTGTGCAGACATATCAGACGTTCACGGTTTGGGATTTACTGCTTCTAATATCATGAAGCATCTTTTAGGTAGGTGTGCATAATTTTGAGAAAGTAAAAATCAACCACTGACCAACCCTAAAATTAATTAACTCATTAATTACAAACAAGTGAAGTGAGAGAGTTAAAGGGAAAAAAAAAAAAAATAGAGATATCTGGGTTTAGTCCTGATCCTGCGGCCGCAGACGGGGAGATGAGAACATTCACACACGCCTCCTGTTGACATCGCCCTGAAGTGAGCTCTGTGGTGTCCGAGGCCCTAACTGCCACCTGGCCTGACTGCTCCCTAACCTCCCCTCAGTCAGAGCCCCTCACAGCCCCATGGAAGGGGCGGGAGCTGACTCTTCAGCGTGAAATCGAACAGGATTTCCTGGAGGCCAGAGAACAGAATCCTTCACAGGAACATTGGTTGGCATTTTGTTTAAAGAACTGAAATTCGAGGTAATCAAGTGATGGAAATAGCCTGCCAGACATGGTAAGAGCCCTCGTAAAAGGCTATTTATAGAATCCTAATTCCAAAGGGGCTCCCTCCCTCCTACGAGTGAGAAAACGAGCCAGGCAGGCCGGGGTCACTTACCAAGGACACAGCAGCGTTAGCAGGAGAGGCCAGCGGAGAGAGAGCCCGAGCTCTCTGAGTCCCCGCTCGGGCGCTCTAAAGAATTCTTGAGCAGAAACGGTTACATATATAGGCCAAAAAGCTAAAAAGTAAAATTAGGTATCTCTAAGGCCGTGGGAAATGAACAAAATGGTCAGATCAGAGACAGAGGAACGTGGGGACCACAGCAGGCGTATCTAAAGGCATTCTAATTAAACGAAGACCTACTATCTCTGATGACCATATTCTGGAAACTTCATGGCCACACCTGTCTCTGAGACCACGTGATTCCAGTCTCAATGTGAGAGGAAGCAGTTCTAATATACCTGTTGGAAATGTTCTGCCCTGAATGAATGATATATGAAAACGGCTTGATATTTTTGGGAATATTTTTTGTAAGTTAGGCTATATTCTTCTTATAAGGAATGCAATGTGATTTCTTTAAATTTAGCATGAGTTTTTAATATCATTGATAAACGCCATCCAAACTTACGTAAGAACGAAACTTTTGGCAGGAAAGTTTATCAGATTTTTTTTTCTCTCCATAGGACCAAGAGCTCAAGGTCTCTCTAACCAAGGCAGCTGCTTACCTCTCCATTCCAGACTGGTTTGCCAAGGAAAGGATGTTATGGACCCAGGAATGTATCTGGAAGTATGCTCAGACAGCTTGTGTCTTGTGGTCCCTGTCGTGGTCTGTGTCCTTTCTGAGTTAGACCAGAGGCCTGCTCTGGACCGTGGTTTCAGAGCAGGCCTGGAGTCCTTCATCTGTACCCGCCTTCTGAACCTGGCTCTCCTGGCTTCCCAGGCCATTCTGTCTGCAGCTCCTGTCTGGCTACATCTCACATTACCACTCTCCCTTGGATGCCATCAAGGACTTTGCCAGATACAAAAATGGGTACCAAGGGAGTTTATAGGCAATAGAATGGAGAAATAACAGAAGTTAGGAGTTGGTTTTTGGTCCTGTTGTGGTTCTGTAATAAATAATCTGCTGGGGGGCACCTGGGTGGTGGAGCAATCCAACTCTTGATTCAGCTCAGGTCATGATCTTGGGGTCATGAAATCGAGCCCTGCTTCAGGCTCCAAGCTCAGTGGGGAGTCTGCTTGATTCTCTCTCTCCCTCTCCCTCTGCCCCTTCTGATTGTGCTCTCTCTCTCTAATAAATAAATAAATCTGTAAAAGAATAATAAATAGTCTGCTGGCATGACAAGAGGACTCTGGCAGCGCATTACAGAGCGCCTAAGGAAAGGACGAACTGTCGTCGCCTGGAAGGCACGGTGTGTCACGGCCACAGGTGTACTTGAGAGCAGGAGGGGTTCTTGCGCTCGAAGGCTGCCCGACTGCTCATCATGGGGCTGGTGAGTCCCACTTACTAAGAGAGAAAGAAAAGTCCTAAGGTGTAAAATATTTTGGTCAAGACATGGGCTGAGCACCAAGGCCTTTAGACAACTATTCTGAAAGAACTGTTGGCCCAGTGTGGCCACAGGGACGTGTTGGCTACAACCCGCACACTTCACCCCTGCAGGTGCTGGCGGACCGCGCTGCACTGATGTTGATTTCCGGTCTCTTACGTGAACAGCAGGGCCTGAACTAAGAAGCTATGAGACTGAGACCTGGAATGAGTGCATACAGGAGGATGTGGGCCCTGAGTGCACGGTATCTTCAGCCTCCGCTGCCCTAGGCCTCCCACCAGCCAAATCATGTCCTAATCATTTAGCGGGGCCATTCCTGCCTAAATTGAAAACACTAGAAACACCTTAGCAGAGAGAGGCTCTTTGCAAGGGGAGAACACTGTGCCTCATCCCAGCATTGCTGGTACTGTCTGTCTACAAATCTGTAACAAGAGTCAGATCCCAATAAGCTCCAGGGCAGGATGGCTCTAAACACAAATTCTAGAAGAGAAGCCTCAAAACTAACATAATTGCAAGTCCTGGTTAATTTATTTTGGTAATGATACATTTCCAGTTTACCCTCAGAGAGGCTTAGACTATAAGCCAGCAAACACTGCCCACTGGCCAAGACTGACCTGCTGCCTGGTAATGTAAATAAAGTTTTATTGGAACACAGCATGACTTTTGTTTTCATATAGTCTTTCTACTGTCATCCTAAAATGACAGAGTCGAGTGTTGGTGACAGAGAGCACATGGCCTGCAGATTCTTATCCAGCCCTTTACAGAAAGAGTCTCATTTTAGACCGAGGAGAGAAGAAAAGAGTTGTCTAGCAGGCTGTGTTTATCACGTAGCTGGATAATAGGAGTTCTAACGTCAGCAGGCTATCTGGAGCAGTTGGAGTTAGCTATGATTGGTTAACCAGTTGTTTTATATGTCGGACGTAACTGCAGCCCATCCAAAATAAAGCTGAGAAGCCAGAATTTTCTTAGGAAAATGTAGACGAAATCAAAGACATAGGGCGACAGGATTGCGGACAAGGGTATATCATATGCAACCTGCCCATCGACCTTTTTGGATGACCTAAAACTGTTTTCTCCACCAAGGCTTGGAGAAGCCATCCGTCAGGAAAGCACTAGCATTTCTGCAAATTAGCGTTGTGGTTGTTCTCCGCAGTGTGCTCCATGCTTGGAAAGGGACCAGATTCTGTCTTATCTAGATGGTCACCAAAATCTTTCCTTGTGGGTGAGGCTTTTAATAATCTTGGAAACAATATGATTTCCTCTGTAAATATCAAGCACTTCATTTTCCAGCCAGTGAGTGCTAGTCCGATAGGCAGAAGGGAAAGGTGACTGCTGGGGCACTGAGAGAGGGTACCCGGATCCAGCACCCTTCACTAAAGCTGATGTGAACATCGCTACTTTTGAGCATGTAATCTGCCAGCAGCAAAGATAGGCCATGAGCCTGTGACCTAGCACATTCTGGAGGGTCAGTCAGTGATAGGCTAATCAGGTTGAATTCTTTCTTACAGAAAGGGTAGAAACTTGTCTTCAGTTGAACAGATACGTCATCTGGATAAACACATGCTTGACTTTCTATCACTACCCATAGATGTCTGGACCTTCAGTGTATCATCAAGGTACACTGAAGTTTCTTTCTTTAGCAGTTCCAACCATTCAGAAGGATAATTATTTCATGGCTTTATTATTTTTTTCTTAAGATCTTCTAAAGAACAAAGAAAAGTTTTACTTATTTTGAAAAGATGGAAGGGGTGTCTGGGTAGCTCAGTTGGTTAAGCATCTGACTCTCAGTTTCTGCTCAGGTCATGATCTCAGGGTCTTGAGATGGAGCCCGACGTCAGACTCCATGTTCAGGAGGAAGTCTTCTTAAAGATTCTCTTCCTCTGCTCTCCCCATTAATGTGCTCTCTCTCTCAAATAAATAAATAAATTTGAAGAAAAAAGATAGAATAAAACTCATTCTACCCTGCAATTACCATATGGGTCCCCCGGATCCCTTTTATAAATCCAAAATACAATATGGGAACTTATTTATTTTATTTTTCTTACATTATGAAACATGTTATTCTTTTAACATCCTAGAAATTATTTTGTCATTTCTCATCACTTATTCCCAACTAGGCCAAGAAAGAAAAAAAAAAGAAAAAAAGGAAAAGAAAAAAAAAATTAGATAATAAATTAGTAGAAAGATAGACTCACCTAGAAGGCTGATACAATGGTAAAATAAATGTCATCCTTCATTTTTATTTTGTTTTTAATTTTCAAAGACTTGCACCATCTTTTAAGAAGAAATAAAATACACCGGAGAAACCAACTTCATAGGCCACTTATGACATTCACTGAACATAGTTGGTAATTCAGAATTGTTCATTTTTGCCACCAATGAATGTCAAAAATATAAAGGGTCCAAGACTTTACTACATTTTTGAGCTACCAAGTTGACTTACCCCTGTTTCATGGCTGCTGTGAGAAGACGTGGAATTCCACGGTCCGCTCAGCAGAAGCATCAAGCTTGCATTGGTTCCTGTAACTCCTCAGAATTCGCAGGGGTGATGGGGAAAACCCCGCGCGGCTGGACATGGCCCGAGCAAGGTATCTGCATCGGGGTTTAGGAGCCCCAAGCTTTGGGAAACTGAATCTTTCATCATAGGCTACACGTAAACCCACCTTTGGCCCACAGTGAAACGTTACGTTTATCATCCAGGACAGCAAAGAAACCTGCCCTTTTTTTGAAACAAAGAGGTATTTCTGTCTTATGAGGTCATTCACTATAAAAATCTCCTTGAAAAAATAGACCGAAAGGAAGACAGGCAGTGTGTCTGCTCACAAGCCTTGAAGAGGCCCACCAGATCCATGGAAATTGTCTTCTGTCAATGGCAAAGAAAAACAATCGGGGAAGAAGACATTTCACAATCCTTAGGCAGAGCAGCAAATGAGGGCAACCCCCCCACCACCGCCACAGCGGTCGGGCGGTGCTTCCGCCGTGGGGGAAATGTTCTGGATCAGCACTGCCCCTGCAGTAGCCAGCCACCAGCCACACAGAGCTGGGGCACTCCCAATGTGGCTAGGGTGAGCAAGGACAGGACTTTGTGTTGTATTTAGTTTTACGTGATTTAAATTTCCGTAGCCATGTAGAGCTAGGAGCACAGCTTTAGACTCCAATGTTGATTATGAAGGGGACGCTAGAAGTGAAATCTCATATTATGAGGTTTCAAATGGGAAT
Source organism: Ailuropoda melanoleuca (assembly GCF_002007445.2). NCBI lineage: Eukaryota > Metazoa > Chordata > Mammalia > Carnivora > Ursidae > Ailuropoda > Ailuropoda melanoleuca. Next base: position 140,823,256 of record NC_048221.1, read on the forward strand.
ATGATATTGTTACCAAATTATTCACAAACAGGAGGGATTTCCTCACTCTAGATGGTGTGCCAAGAGCCTAGGCCACTTCACTTTGTCAGACAGACTTGTGACAGTATTCTTTCCTGTTCTATGATATTTGTGTGCCAAAATTTATTTGAAAAAAAGGGCAGTCTATTTTAAATTCTTAGAAAGACTGGTTTTCCCCCATCCCTTTATTCTTACTTCTGTAAAGTCTTCTCTCTGACTTAAAGATAATATATACATTTTTAAAAATTCCATTGAGGAGTGCCTGGGTGGCTCAGTCAGTTGGGTGTGGGACTCTTTTTTTTTTTTTAAGATCCTTCTTTGCAATTCTTTTTTTTAAAAATTTTTTAATATTTTTTATTATATTATGTTAGTCACCATACAGTACATACCTGGTTTTTGATGTAAAGTTCCATGATTCATTAGTTGCGTATAACACCCAGTGCACCATGCGATACGTGCCCTCCTTACTACCCATCACCAGTCTATCCCATTCCCCCACCCCCCTCCCCTCTGAAGCCCTCAGTTTGTTTCTCAGAGTCCATAGTCTCTCATGCTTCATTCCCTCTTCTGATTACCCTCCCTTTCTTTATCTCTTTCTTCTCCTACCGATCTTCCTAGTTCTTATGTGTGGGACTCTTAATATCAGCTCAGGTCTGAATCTCAGGGTTGTGAGTTCAGGCCCCACATTGGGCTCCACAACCAAATTTAAAAAAAAAAAGTTTCATTGGGCTCAGATGGCAAATAATAATGACAGTTTTTCCTGGTACATGGAGGGTTAAACACCATCCTGGTAGGCTACATAGCTTTAACACAGCTTTAAAATTTACTGCAGGGGCACCTCGGTGGCTCAGCGGGTTAAGCGTCTGCCTTTGGCTCAGGTCATGATTCCAGGGTCCTGGGATTGAGTCCCTCGTGGGGCTCACTGCTCAGAGGGAATTCTGCTTCTCCCTCTGCCCCCCCCCACTCATGTGTGCTCTCTCTCTCTCTCTCCTCTCTCTCTCTAATAAATAAATAAAATCTTTTAAAAAACTTTACCCCATAGGGAGATAAAGCAATGGGTTGGTGCCCACGGGGTTCACTGCACGACCACGCCCCCCATTCCCAGGAGCAGCTGCTTTATCAAAGCGAGCAAATTACTGACGTTGCAAACCTGAGAGGTTGGAGGGAGTCCCTACAGGAGCAACATAGCCGCTTCTCCTGGAGCCAGCGCACGGGGGTCCAGACACCCGGGGAGCAGGGGGCCGGGGGATGGGAATGGCTCTTCATTCGCAAGCTCAGTGATAAACTCAAAAACATTGGGTTCCTCACTCTGTGACTCTAGGTTCTGCTGAGTTCAGGGTTTTAGTACCCAGAGGAGGGATGTTTCCGTAAGGAGCAACAGTAAGGTTTGGAATGAATTTTCAGCCAGGCCGTTTAGGGCTCCTTGTAACGCGGGATGAAGCAGCCCAGCGTGTGGAGCTTTGTTGGCTGAGTGTCTGATTCAGACTCTCGCTCCAGCGTTCTTGCAGTGGATTCCTCTTCTGCTCCTATCAGGTTGAGTTGTTCTCTGCTGCTTTTAACTAAGGACCATGACTGATGTAATCTTCTAAATAAAACTCCTAGCTGTTTCCCGCGCCCGGTGCTGTCTGGCAAAAGACACAACTAGAAACAACAATGAAAATGTGTATGCATTTACAATATATTATATCCTACATGTCTGTTGAAAGCCTGTCTTTTTAAAAACCTGAACTCTACTCTGAATTTTGCATTTCCCATGTTTATTTTGCTCCACGCATCCCAATTTATATTTACCTGTCTTCACTGCAAGACAAGAAATGCTTTTCTACTGCTTTACTTCTAAGCCCTTTCCTTGTGCTTGTACCTTTCAAATCAATCCCCTAATCAATTGATTATATAAACAGAGTTTTAAATTCTCCCTGTGTATATTGATTTCTTGTTTTCAATCTTCAACCTATTGATCACACCATTTGATCAACTGAATGAAGTAACAGCATCATCTGGCACATTCCACACGTGGGCACTTCTGCTTGAAGGAGAAGAATGCAGATGTTTGTTTTCATTCTCTAAATGATTACAACCTTAAATGCCGCATTGGATATGCACATCGATAAGCCTTATGAAAGCATTCCTGTCTCTTTTCTTGGCTGTCTCCAGGGCTCTGAGGCCCAACCAGCCTGAAAACCAAATGAAAATAGTTTGCTATTTACACAGAGCCTTTCATTTTCTAAGTAGCAGGCTCAGTCTTTAACCTTTTATCTGCCCGAACAGATCTTACCACACTGTGCTATGTACTCGTGTTTCTATCCCATTACACTGCCAGCTCTTTAAGACGTTCAATGTATGGTGTGGCGTGAGTGGTATATAAAAAGGAGAGGGAGAATAATGGAGGGAGGAAGTATGGGGGGGAGGAAGGAATTTATCATAAGAAATATAAGGCATCTATACTGGTCAGTCACATCTAAGAGCATGTGAGAGCTCTTGAATGCCATTTAAATGTGAGCTCTCACTCTTTTATTCTGATGCTTTCATTAATGCTACTGTGCCTTTCTTTCAAATAGCACTCCCTTAAAAAATACTGGACAAATATTAGGAGAAAATTTGTTAAAGAGGATTCCTATTATTAGCACGCGTCTCATTCTAGTCCTGGCTCCAGTTTCTCAAGAGAATGTGGGTCAAGAATTTGCTGGAATCTGAAATGGCCATTACTAATGCGTATTGAATAGCCCTGCTATTTGGAAGGCAGAATTGGTGGGGACCCATGGAGGCCTCTTCCCTATAACATTCAGGTGTGGATTCCTCCAGCAAGACTAGCCCTAAATCCAAGCTGCCTCTGTCATGTCTGGAAATTCTTCGGTCGAATCTCAAATGCTCAGTATATGGATGAATGCTTCAGAGTCGACAGCCAGCATTCCAGAAAAAAGCATTAATTATCTCTTTCGTTCATTTACCCAGCAAATATTGACTGAGCACCTAATATATTCCAGGCACCACTGGATAATAATAATTAAATAAAAAAGGACATCAAAGCTTATATTCTATGGAAGAAGACAGCCAATAAACAAAATAGTGAATAAAATATACATAATGTTAGAAGTTGATCATTTCTAGAGAGTAGCGTGAAGCAGGGAAGGGTGTGGTTACTGTGTGAAGGAGGGGGGTTTAAATGGAGTACAAAGACAGATACCTCTCATGTTGTTTTCTGTAAAAGACCCCCACCCTTCTTATTCACAATATGGGAGCCAGGGGGGAGGCTCCATATGTTCATTCAACACAGACATGTTGAGTCCCTTTGTGTTGCACAACTGGGCCTGGGATGGGAAAGAGTAAAAAGACTAAGTAAACAGACAAGACGGCTCCCCATGCTCCCTGCAAAGACCTGGAGCCGGGAAAAGGGAGGAAGAGGAGAGGCCCCTGACAAAGTCTGCAAGTTCTACTGACCTACAGGGTGGACGGAGATGTCTCTAGACTACAGTAAGGTTACAGGGGCTTCTGAGTTATTCTAGAGCAGTCTTCTCCAAAGTCCAGGCCTTGATCCAGTGGCCCATGAAACCAGTTTATGGAGTTATCACTAGAATTCTTGCAAAATGAAATAAAATAGAGTATAATAGAAAGAAATAGGAGAAAGAGAAGATACCAGAGGGGGTCAGAAGATTGTGTGCATAATGGGAAACTTTGGTTGGCATTTGTGTACAATGGGTTAACATGTCACAGTTTCCTTACCCTGGGTTGCCTTCAAAATGAGTTTATGTTGCTGGGTGTGAACTTAAAGAATTGCAAGGAGGCAGGCAGAACACCAGAGATGCCCTGTCTCCGTGAGACCTGTTGCCGAAGCCTCAGGACTGGTGGCAAACCACAGACCCAGCTGGAGCCGGGTAGGAAGTCCCCACCCTTCGTGGCTTCTGCAGGCCCATCAGCGGTGTGCCTGCACACACGGAGCAGCCCCTTGCCCCCAGGAGCCCCTTGAGGCTGGTCCTGTGGGTGCCCCTCCCTGGGGAGAGCTCGTTGCAGCTGGGACAGCGCAGTTGGGACAAAGCTGGTCTATCAGAATAACCCTAGGGCTTTTCTGCTAGAAACAGGTTACAAAGCAGGGTGATGTATTCTGACGCCTGGGGCATGGCTTCTGTTACCTTGTTAACCGCCAATGCTCCCTGCAGTTTGGAGGCCCAACGGACACCGGAGAACACCCCGAGTACTAGTTACCTCACCTGGTTTGAACCTCTGCTCCCCTCTTTGGAGATCTACGGCTCTGAGCAGAGTGCTCCAGCTCTCTGGGCCACAGTCATTTCATTTGGTGATGTGGTTAATGATAACCGGCTCATAAGACCTTTACGAAGATCTGAAAAGATAATGTCTACAGATCTCTTGAGACAGTGTCTGGCAAACAGTAGCCATACTAATTTAGATCTCCATGGAGTTATTTCGGGTGCGTTTTCATACCAAAATAGTAATAGTTAGAGTCTTGCAAAAACTCAAATTTGAGATGAAAGGGAGCCAGGAACCCCAACTGTTCAGGACAAAGACCCTCGATGTTATTCAGCACGAAGGTGACAGGGTAAAGAGAACTCTCAGCTGGGGTGAACTGATTTGAACAAGTCAGGTCCAGCAGGCAAACCAGCCCAGGACGACTTTGCGTGCGGGCAGAGTTCAGCATCACCACCCCATCCGCGTGGCCGTGATGTGAGGAGGAGAGGGAGCGGGGCCCCCGCCATCTCCCCATGGATGTTCTGTGTGGAGGTAAATGCCTTTCTTGTTACTAGGGCTTAACAGCAGGAAGTATTTAGGTCACATTCAGGCAGCGGCATTTCACATGCTGTGGTCACCGGCACTAGATGTGGACTGGCCCTGGGATCCCAACTGGCTGTGGGAATCCTCACGCTGCACCTGTGCCAGCCCAAGGGCTTATGTCAGTTACCCACTGCAACTTCAGGGCCCATCCTCCCTGGGGCCAGATGCTCAGGAGTGGGGAAGGGGGGCGGAGGAAAGGACAGTCAGCCACCTCAAGGGACTTTTCCAAGGACACACACAGTGTAGGTGGCAGACCAGGATGTGCCTCGCTTCCTGATGTCTAGCCAGGGGTTCCCAGGTGTGGTTCTTAGAGACTCAGACAAAAATCAAGATCGGAAAACCTCCTGGGGTTCTCTCTTCTGTTGTCATCAGTGGCAAAATAATAGGGTGTCCAGCAAAATCAGAGAAGTTGGCATTTCCTGGACATGTTAGGCTGTGGCTCTTGCCTTATTTCCTTTTCGTGATCGGTCCCTTTCCTGAAAGGCCGCCTTCACCCACCTTCTCCTGGGGGGCCGCTCCTCATCTTTCCTTCTCAGGACCCAGGTACTACTACCCCTCTCCAGGAAGTTTGCCTTCATCCTCCCTGTCGGACCAGGTGCTCATCCGTTGTGCCGGGAGAGACACTTCTCTCCATCAGATCGTTTACCCAGGGTGTTAATTTCTGTTGTGTGGCCTGCCTTCCCCACTGCACAGTGGTCTCCTCGAGGGCTGGGCTGGGTCCTATTCCTGCCGGTTCCCTACTGCCTGACTGCCGTGCCACGCACATAGTAGGCAGTGAGTAAATGATTGTCGAGGAAATGAATCCAGGTAGAATGCGTTCATCCACCTGTGAGCGTATTTAATACGCAAGCCGAAGAAGAGCGCATCATTAGAGAGGCATTAGAAGCACAGGGAGGGAGAGCTGCTTTTCCCAATATTTCATGTCATCTCGACCTAGATAAACTCTACGATTTGTTCTGAATCTGTGGTTCTCTGACTTCCAGCAGGGGGGGGAGGCTAGCCTTCCCAGTTATTTAATGTGATGGAATTGGGTTTCTCACCATTTTTAATAGAACCGAAGGCTCCCTAGGCTTTATTAGCTTACTGAGTTGGTCAGAACATTATAAATTATGGAAACCCAAGGCCAGGCAATTTATTCCCCGGTGGCATAAATTATGTAATATTGTCTCTAATACACACTTCTGAAATTCCAAAACATCTTTGCAGTTTTGTACTTGTTAACAGAGACTATCACATGCACAAAAAGTACATATACTATATATTATTTAAGGACAACGGGAAACATAAACACCCACGCTTGAGAAATAGCCAACATGAAGTTTGAGAAAAGAAACTTGACCAATGATTTTGAAGCACCCAGCTTCATTCCCAGTGACAAACACCGTCTTCCCAATGGACTGTATTTTAAATCCCCTGCTTTCCTTCATGAACTTACGATCTGTCATCTAACTGCCTAGTTGATATATTGTTTAGATTTACATATTCTTAAGTTGATTATATTGTTTATATTATTGTGCAACTTGCCTTTTTCCACCAGCTATGGTGTTTTTGAGTTTCATCTGTGCTGATGTGTGTGGCTAAGTTTGGGTCAGATTGACTGATGGACACGGTATTCCTAGCTGGTGACCATCTCACGATGCGTTGGTGCAGTATCTGTCAGCGCTTGTGTCAACACCTTTGCTCATGTTTTCTTGGCTCATGAGCAAGTGTTTCTAGGGCAGGTCCCTAGACTAGAAGCTGCCTCATTTAGCTTTCTAGGCAGTTCCAGAAAGCCTTCTAGCATAATTGCACCAGTCTACACCCCACCAGCTGATAGAGATGGCACTGCTTCATAGCCTCCCTGATAATTGGTTTTGTTAGAATGGTTTTATTTCCACCATGGTTTTAATTTGCACTCACTCCATCACTAACAGATGAGGCTGACCCACTGCCATGCCCTGGAACAGCAATGGGACTCAGTCATGTCGGTGGCCATGGGCCTGAGGCCTCTGTGTCCTTCTCCCACTGACTTTTATAGGTGGAGAGATATGTGTTGAACGAGGCAAGCATGAGTTTGCCAGCTCTGCCTCTCAGTAGAAATACAATCTCAGCATAATCCCATCCTCTTCCTAAGCATGAGAAGCTATAAAAGGAGAATAATAATCCGTACCCTGTGAGGTTGTTGCAAGGAGTAAATGAGATGTTATGTGTAAAGCACACGATAGTTACTATTTCTAGATGTCACAATATTTTGTATGTCCCTTGCCTTTTACACCATTCTCCTAACTCAGGACCAATCTTTTCGATGGACTGTGCTTGGATATCCAGGATACGGGTTAAAATGTTTTAACATCTACCAAAATTTCCCCCATTTAGAGCTTGGGGAATCAGCCTCAAGCTGGGAACTTTCCGTTAAGTCAACCTTTCTTTTTTTTTTTTTTTTTTTAAGATTTTATTTATTTATTCAACAGAGATAGAGACAGCCAGCGAGAGAGGGAACACAAGCAGGGGGAGTGGGAGAGGAAGAAGCAGGCTCATAGTGGAGGAGCCTGATGTGGCTCGATCCCAGAACGCTGGGATCACGCCCTGAGCCGAAGGCAGACGCTTAACCGCTGTGCCACCCAGGCGCCCCATAAGTCAACCTTTCTTGGCCAAGGGATCTTAGGTAGTTGCCACGGTCTCACCTAGCTGTCAGGACACAGCAGAGATTTATGGAAAGAAGGGAAGAGCTGGTAACCCAGGAAGAGGAGAGGTACCCAGGGCCTTGTCTTGGGGAGACACAGGCAAGGTTCCCCTCACAGTAGGTCCGGCAAGAAAAGCAAAGATGAAGACAGGAGGAGGCAAGGCCAAGCATCATGGAACGTATGCATGAATGACAAAACCTAGTAAATCAAACTAAGGTGAAGGCAGAGGTGGGAAGGAAGGGTCAGATGCTGAGTCAACACAAGAGTCATGGAACTGGCTTGAGAATCTGACTCCAAGAAAACTGTCAGTCACAGTCATCGGAGGCTGACCAAAGGTAAGACAGAAGGCCAGCCAGGAAATAGTCTTTGAATCCCAACTGTGTGTCAAACGCCTTCCTAGGCCCTGAGAATATGAAAACATTCTTGATTCCACCTTCTATGACTTAGGGGATAGAGTAAAAACCAAATGCCAAGCAAACAGTGGCCGAGAGTAGCGCATAGATGCCCAACCACATGAAGTGGTCAGAAGACACTAGAGGATTCTAGAAGAGTGTCGAAAACAGTTGCTCCATCCAGTGTAGCCCTCTCTAAGCATGTGCAGGAGGAAGTCACATGTGGCAGAACCTTCCAGGAAGCAGCTGGACAATAAGCACGGGAAAGGAACCAAAAACAGTCAAGTTTGAGTAGACACAAGACAGCAAAAGGGAGCATAATGTTCAAGGAGACTAAGAGAAAGCCAAAGTCACATTGCACCGCACTCTGGGGCCAGGTACAAAGGTCAGGGCTTCGTTCCAAGGAGACGGAAAAGTACGGGTGATTTTGAAGTTGGGAAGTCTCATACTGTGGCCTGCGTGTCTGCTAAAGTCCAAGGATACTCTTTGAAAGGCTGCGGTAGCTGTTCAAGTGATTCTGGATGGTAGCCTGAAATGTGGTGAAAACATGCGGAGAAACGATGCTAAAATTTCAGATGGGTCAGGAAAGTTCTCATGAATGCAGATTGTATGGTGTTGTTACTGAACCATTGGTTTATTGTACTTTTAAGCGGGGGGACTTAAATTACTAATGTGTATGTGTTTTCATGCAATCTTCTTTATTTGTAAGCATATACGGCTAAAAATTGGGAGGAAACAGAGTGGTAAGGAAGGGAGCATTGGCCTGGCTATGAGGATCAAGTTTTCTGTTTTTAAAGATTTTATTTATTTATTTGGGAGAGAGAGAGAGCACAACAGAGCAACAGAGGGGTGAAGGGCAGAGGGAGAAGCAGACTCCCCGCTGTGAAGGGAGCCCGATGCGGGACTCCAATCTGGGAATCGGGGATCATGACCTGAGCTGAAGGCAGACGCCTCACGGACTGAAACCACTTGGGTGCCCGAGGATTCAGTTTATCAATCCTGACGCCGTCATTCCTTTTCTGGGGAACTTCACTTACCTAACGCGCTGGGGGCTGTGGCCCCGGCTCTTCTCTGTGAAATGATAGGATTTGAACACAGTTTTCTTTTGTTTTATTCAAATTCTTTGCAAATGTTAAACTAAATACGGACTTAGAAATAGTGCTTATTCTGATGTGAGACAGCATTGAGGCCAATGCTTTTTATCTGCGATCAAAATTATTCAGGGTTATTCTAAAATCAGCAAATCAGTAAAAGCAAGACATAGACAGCTACATTTGTGAGTTTGATTGTAGAGCTGGGGTAAAATGTGAAGATCATATCATTGTTTTAAACAGTATAGGAGAAGAAGAGAATGTGTCTCCTAATATTGGCCACGATCAAAACACCTGCCAGCGTTCAGCGCCATCACTCACCGCGGGGTCCGCATGAACACCTCGGTTCTGGACTCCACAGTCTCAGCGTCCAGGCACAGGGACGCAGGACACGATGCCCCGCCTATGACAGGAGGAGCAGACACTGCCCTGTCGTTTTGTGGAGAAGCCTGCCGAGCTTCCAAATGAGAAGAGGTTCTTGAAGCTTCCCAAGTTTGAGGAGATGGTAAGAGGTGGAGAAATGGATCTGGGTCTAGGGCTCTTCGCATTTACCACACGTCTTGATGGTTGAGTTGGTAAAGAAGGGATTCAACCCCATCCTCAGAAAAATAAACCTCACTCACGCATACACACCCTTCTGCGGACTGAATGTTGGCACCTCCCCCCGAATTCGCGTGTATACCCTCTGCCCTAACCCCAGTGTGGTAGCCCCAGTGCGGAGGGGATGGAGGTAATGGGATTAGTGCCTCTACAAGAAGAGACATGGGAGAGATTCTGTCTTTCCCCACCGCCCATGGGGGATAAAGCAAGAAGAGGGCCATCCGTGTCCACCAGAGCCCCACCAGGCTGGCACTCTGATCCCGAACTTCCAGCCTCCAAACTTGTGACAGACATATGTTGTTTATGCAGGCTTCTCAGTCTGTGGTGTTTGTTATAGCAGCCTGAACTAACACACACACACACACACACACACACACACACACATACACATCCACACACCCTGAAATTTGGCAATAAATGTAGGCACTTTTCCTTCAATAAACCTCTAGCTTTAAAAGTCAAGGTGTTTAAGTGGTTCCAGGGGATGAGTCTCTATTGAGAGAAATCTTCCGGATCTTGACTTGAACTGACGCTATCTTCCAATTATCTCTGTCACTGGCAAAGACTCCGAAGGCATTTGTGGAACCTCTGCATTCAGAAGGTTCCACCTAAAACATCAGTCATGCCAGATTCTAGACATCTGGCCTTTCTTGACATTGCACATACTTTAAGTAAAGGCAGGGAAAGCCTAAGGACTCAGGATTTATTGGCCGAAGGCAAGGAAGAGTGAGAAAGGCAGAGCAAGGTTCTTTGGGACCAACCGGAGCAGAGGTGCCCCTGGGACCAGGATGCTGGTGGCACAGATGAGGTCAGTGGGGGACAGCCTTTGTGGTGGCAAATGAGATTAAATAAGGAGGCATGGACTAGGAAGAGCAGCAGGTGAGCAATGACAGCAAGCGGGAAGAGCATGAGCTTCTGGCAGGCAAAGACGGGTTCTTGCAGAACTTAGAGATGCCCCGGTCTGCATAAATAATGAATAAGACAGAAACACGTAGAATTGGAAAGAATTGTGCATAAACGTGGAGGCAGCACCAGCTGTTGCATAGTGACTTGGTGCCATTGGCCGCGTGCATGGTGGCCCCACACCCCAGAAGACAGGCATGGGGAGAAGGGGAGGGATGGATGCCCTGAGAATGCCAGGCTGCCTCGGTCTTGAGCCTGGGAGGTCCACACTGGGCCTCTCCATATCTGTGGAGGGCAATTCTAATGGTAATTGGAGTTCCAACAATCCTCAGGGGTGCAAGAGAAATATGTTTTCCAGCCCTTGTTTTGACTGTCCGGGCAGAAATGGGTATTAAATCCCTACGTTATTTTGGCACCAGGTTTTTCTGCTTGATTTTGTAAGCCTGAGGCCTGTTGCTCCTACAGCCCACTCATATTTTATCCATTGAGACTAATCGCTTTAGCTCAGTTACAGTGACCCCGTCGTCTGAGCACCGGCCTTGGCTCCTTTCTCAGCCGAGCTGAAGCTCTGCGCTGATCAAACACCCAGGAGCTGGGAGCTCAGATGTGTGCGATCCACGCCTCGGACAAAGAGGAAGTTCCCGCGGCCTGTTTCCTTTCTGTCTTGTCCTCGCCATTGTCAGATCTATTTATGGGAGATTATTCCGTATTTCTTCTGGGTTTTCTTTGGAGCAGGCTCGTAAATACCTTCCTTTCTCATATCTGACTTCCTAACCAGGCTGAAATGTTTAGGATTTCCACCCGTAGACCAGACCTTCTCTTCTCTTTGCTTACACTACCCTAGACCCTAGTAACTCGGGGTCTTCCTCAGCTTGGTTATTCTGGCCTCTGGGGAGGCATCCTCACTGCCCTCCCTCCTTCCCTCCGCTGCACCGACGCTTCCCTATGTGCTCCCACCTTATCTTTAGAAAAACATTTTGTTCCTTCATTCAGTCTTCCACTCACTCATGCATTTAAGCACATATTCATTGAGCGCCTCACGGTGCTGGATTGTCGGTGTGATAAAGGAATTATACTAGGTCCTACCTCTCATGGATTCCACAGTCATATTAATTAAGCACTTACGAGTCAGACACTGTCCTCACCTATAGAGATAGAACAGTGAGTAAGTATTCTGCCTTCATTGACTGGTGAGAGAGGTGAATCAAATAATCGTAACAAGAGATATGTGATTATCTCTCACATAGATAGAAGCTCTGAAGAAAAAGAAATTTTCTATATCTTATTACAAACAAACTAAGAAGTCAAGGAAGTTCCCTCTGAGAAAACAAGGTTTGAGCTGCTGTCTGAGGGAAAACTGGGGTTAATTTGACAAAGTAGTTGGACAAGAGCTCACCAAAATGTGGGAACAGCACGTTCAAAGGCCCTGTGGTGGTAAGGAACTAACATATTTCCATGCATGATGGACAGAAAGCAAAGAAAGTGGAAAACATGAGCTCCTGAAAGGTAAGCAGGTGACAAGAGTCAGCAGAGCCATATTGGCTCTTAAGGAATCTGATTTTTGTCTTAAAAGTGATGGAAAGACATCAAAGTTTTCTTGCTACAGGAGTAAGAAAAAGTGAACTAGAGGGAACCAAAATAAGATGCTGGTAAACTAGTTATAGTCGAATGTAGGTGAGAAAGGAGGAGAGCTTATCTCAGAGTGTTGGCAGTAGAGAAGAATACTTAATGTATAGTCACATTTGGAACATTTGTTTATGGACCTGATGTGTGAAAATAACAAATGGGAGTATTTCAAAGAACCTTCCTGGTTTCCTTTTATGCAGCTGGGAGATACTACCTGTGCCATGAAGGTGGGAGAAACAGAGGGGAGCAGGTTTAGAAGAGATTACAAGGACGGTATCAGATGTGTTGAGTTTGAGATATCCTGGAGATATCCAGGTGTTGACCTTTGTTAACACTCAGTAAAGGAAGCTGACGTTTAATTCTGTTCGTCATTGAATCAGGCCACATAGTGGTGATGCTGTCCACAGTCTATTAAATATAAAGTTCATTTGTTCTCATTGAAGTCATCGGCAAGTGCTGGTCTCATCCTCAAGAGCTTCAGGGAAAACGAACCAGGTCTGTGGATGCTTAAAAACAACTAATTTTATGGGTTTTTCCTCAAAAGTCCATCTGTCACTGAAGAACTGTAATTCAGCATTGGCTTTAGGATTGGTTCAGTATAACAGAAATAGAGAGAGAGAAAGAGGGTACTGATGGAAGGAATCATCACCCTTTTTCCTCGTTCTAATCATGACTTGGCTTCACACGGATCATCAAGAAATTGCTGATTTGAGGGGCGCCTGGGTGGCTCAGTGGGTTTCAGCTCAGATCATGATCTCAGGGTCCTGGGATGTAGTCCTGGGATGGAGTCCCTCTCTCTCCTCTCCCTCTGCCCCTCCCCCCATTCTCACATTCTCTCTTTGTCTCTTTCTCAAATCAACAAGTCTTTTTAGAAAAAAAAGTTGCTGATTTGATCCATCTCTCTGTCTCTCTCTCTCATCACTTCTACTAATGCACTCTTTTATTTACCTATCTACAAGGTACATTAATTAACAAATAGAAAAGTCAAATGGAATACAAGGAAAAGTCTTTGAATCGGGTTCTGGATTTCAACCCAGCTCACTGCATACCGACTAAGCATTCTGGATGAATTCCTTTTAAACTCTCTTTATCTCTGATCTTCCGCATACAATAAAACCAACAAATAAACAAAATGAGCTTGCAGAGGACTAGATAGAATATATGTAGGTCAACCAAGGCAGCAGTTGACCTGTTACTGTAATTCAATAACAGATAACTGTTTTTACTACACTTTTCAAGGATCGGACTTCTTGGAAATTGCTACCACAGAGTATGTCATTTTTTCTCCTCCGGAACCTTCACAGCTAAGTTGTTTCAAGCAGATGTCGTAATAGGAATCTGGATAAAAGGCAAATATAAGATGATTATTACTTATAAGTAAAAATGGTGGACTGACCACATGCATATGTATTTTTGCTTCTTCCTGCTCCTCCTCTAAAATTGCATTGAAAGGATTTTTTAAAAAAGACATAGACCCCAAAAACAGGGGAGCAGGAGAGGAGACAACTCCGCATTTTGGTAGCTGGAAGGAAAATGGATGAAGAATAAGTGACATAACAAATCCAAGAAAGCGAATCCTAGAACTGCAGTGGGAAAAGAGAAAGACTAACTTCCCCTACAGCAAGAATCCTCAAGGCTCCATACCTCACAGCACCAGGCACTCCCTTCCCCACACCCTGAGCGGCTGCTCTTCTTCTCCCATGGGAGACTGGGGGGGTTTACTCTCTGAAGATGGTACCAGATGGTTCTGGGCTGGCACGGGCACCCTTTTCAAACAAGAGTAATGAGTGGATATAAGCCTACAGAGGACTGCAGTCTGAGACTCCTGGCTCCCTCATCTCTGTGTTCCTATGACAGATGCTCTTCCCTCTCCAGGTAGAAGATTCTAAGTCTTCTTTATAAAACCCCAGTCAGCTTCAGAGGAAAAACCTGGAAACACTGACATCAGGAAGTCTCCAAGAAATGGCCCACCCAGGCCCATTGACAACCCTGGCCTAGCATCCAGTGTCTGCACCCAGCTTCTTAATACTCTGTTTCAAAATATGTGCAATTTTCCCAGCACCATTTATTGAAGAGGCTGTCTTTTTTTCCATTGGATGTTTTTTCCTGCTTTGTCAAAGATGAGCTGACCATAGAGTTGAGGGTCCATTTCTGGGTTCTCTATTCTGTTCCATTGGTCCATGTGTCTGTTTTTGTGCCAGTACCATGCC
>NC_048221.1:140837643-140879860 GCF_002007445.2 Ailuropoda melanoleuca
GTGATTGCTGAAATGGAGAGAGCTTTTGATAAAAGAGCTGGAAGATAAAAGCGATTAGAAAAGTAGAAAAAGAACTTAAGAGTTGTAACAATAAGAAGGAAGAGAAAATCAGAACACGAGTTCAAGAGGGATGGTGCTGGGAAAACAGGAGTTCTAGAAATCAAGAATAAAGGATACAGAGTGGAGGAACTCATGAACAACGTTATTCCAAAGAACTCAGAAGCGGATGACCTGAGTTTCTCCACTGAAACGACCTGCCGTTACCCATGCACTGGATGAAGCTCTAGCCCCATGGGGGGTGACAGGAGCAGTATCCGTTCTTCTTCCCTTCCTCGCCCAGCCTTGCTTCACTGTGGGCAGAGAAATTTCCTTGCTCTTCTGATGTTGAGTTTGGCCATCAGACAACAAAATACAACTGAATTTAACATACTCGACATCTGACCAGTGACTTCACATGCGTGTTTGTCATTTGACTTGACTCATTTCCCTCCTGCCTTGTGCCCTGAGAAGACCATGCTTCAGCAAGCTGATAGTCCTTCAGCCTGGATCCCAAATGAGAAACACAATCCCTGAATTTGACCCATAAAGATACACAGAACCATAGGTAGGTGACCTGCAGACCCATGAGTGAGAAAAGCCATTGATATGAGGAGCCATTTGTTATGCAGCATTATCACAACAAAAGTAGTCTAAAATACCCACTAAAAGGCAGTATCAGAGCAGTCTGAACAAAGAAACAACCCTAAAGGAGTTCACAGAGAAAACACAATTTGTTTACAAATAATTTTTAAAAAAAGAAACAGAATGAGTCCAGATTTTATGAAAGGAAGCTGGGACCTAAAAAAGAAAAAAGAAAAAGGACGACGAAGAAGAATGTCTTCAAATTTCTGAAGAAGAATTGTTTCTAGCCTAGATCTTTTACAATGAAAGACATTTTCAGACATGCTAGGTCTCAAAAAATTCACCTCTCCTACTTACTTCCTCAGAAAATGGATGAGGAAAGCAAAGCAAGGGAACAAAACAAGAAAAAGGAAAACATGGGATACAGAAAAGAGGAAATCCAACATAAAAGAAGAAAAATGATATTCTGGGTATTCTGGGATGACAGTAAAGGGGGACCCCCAGATGACAACTGGCCGGGTGGAAGCAGTAAGACTCAGACAGACCAACTGAGGGTGTTGTCACTATGCCTTTTGCACTAGCAATGACAAAAGATAGGAGACAGCAAAGAAAAGAAGACCTAAGATACAGAACGCAGGAATCCTACTCAAGACAAGGGGAATTCCCAGGATGCTGATGATGGGAAGCCCGGGATCAGAGCTATGCAGTAGCCTAGAGAGCATCCAGTCCTGAAGGAAGACAGTGAGGTCTCCCAGAGCATCTCCAAGAAAGCAAATATAAACTGATAAATTACTTGATGGGACGGACCTTGCAGAAAATGGTATAAAGAAGATGTTGAAAGAGTGACTGAGGAGTACAAAAATCCAAAGAAATACAAAACAATTATTAACTTCAAGAAAAACATAAAGGAAATGTAATCATAATACACTACAATGCTCAGCTATGAATGCTTCCATTGCCTAATAGTAAGAACACTAAATATTGATTTAACCAAACTTTTCAAAATTATGGTTTGGGAGGACTGGGAAGAGAAAAGAAGAGAATGATGGCACAGGAGAACTAAATTCTCATCTGCCATGATAGAAATTAGATAGGTAATATCTAAAATTGATTAATCACAAGATAGTAGGCATGTAAATATTTTTGAAGACTCAGAAAAATCTAAAAAAATTGGAAACCGTTGCCTCTGAGGAGGAGATGAGGTAAAATGAGGAACAGTAGAAGAAAGAACATATGTATTTATTCGTAAAACCTTAATTAATATTCAGTAAAATGTTATTTAATCATAAAAATTTTTAAAAGGTCTCACAGATCCCAGTTCTGTAGTTCAAAGACACATATGACATGGTGTAATGAGTTAATATTCGGTCTAGAAATTTTATGTAGGTTGTGGATGCTGAGTTAGTTGTCAAGTTTGTTTTTTAATGTGCCGATCATCTCACAGCTAAGTCAACAATGAAATCAGTACTAGAATCTCGTCATTCTCCACGGCACAGGCGGGGTCTCCTGCCATGTTGTTAGAACACAGACTTGATGGAAATGAATGGCTAGCACAGGGCCAGGCATGAGAGCGGGCACATTCAGTGTGGGTTTTGGAGTTGTTCGAGAGGACACAAGGTCATGTTTTTCACCTATGGTTTGAGCCTTGCAACTTCATGGGGCCTCAGAAATTCCCACTAATCCCAAACAGCTGCCTTGCAAATGTATCATGAGCTCTCTATTAATTGTCTCATGCAACAAGGAGTTACGTAGCACCGCTACTTTGCAGGCACTTTGGGTTGGGAATTTCAAAAGGAGAAATGATTTGGTTGCAGAGAAAAGGGTCTTCTGTTTATTTGTTTGTTTGTGGGGGTGGGGAGTGTTTTCTATGAGAATGAGAGAAATATCTTTTTTTTTTAAGATTTTATTTATTTATTCGACAGAGATAGAGACAGCCAGCGAGAGAGGGAACACAAGCAGGGGGAGTGGGAGAGGAAGAAGCAGGCTCACAGAGGAGGAGCCTGATGTGGGGCTCGATCCCATAACGCCGGGATCACACCCTGAGCCGAAGGCAGACGCTTAACCGCTGTGCCACCCAGGTGCCCCGAGAGAAATATCTTGAACTTCGTGCACTACATTCAATTAACAAAATGTTTTTACGTTTACTATTTCATCTGATTCTCACCAAAAAAGACCATCGTATGTATTTGCTACTCTCCTTTGTCAGAGGGGAGATCGAAGTCTCAGGGAGATAAGGTAACTGTTAACTTCACGGAGCTTGCACAGGATCAATCTCAGACTTCGAATACATCCTTTCTGTGGCCAGGTCTGGGAGTCTTTAACTGACACCACACCGCCTTTGGAAATGACTCAACCACCCTCATCATTCAACAGAAAACAAACAGCTATAGCTCGTCCCACAACGGGCATGGGAAACTGAGGCTAGCTGTCGAATGACTGCAACAACAGCTCCCTTGATTGCTATTAGCTATGCCCATTGGTATATTCAGTGACTTCCCAAGATTAACCATGGGTGGTCGAACGGGCTTTTCACTGCCGTCCCATCCGCTGTGGCACGCCCAGCAACCTTTCCCCAAGTTAGGGCTATGATGACAGTACTGATTTTCACTGGAAGCAACCCCATTCTTCCTGGAGGAAACATGGCTGAATAGGCAAATCTGTGACCCCAGCCGGTACACTGATGTTGTAATTGGAGCCACGCCTGTTCTATGGGTGGTTAGGCTGACTCCTGCCAAGACTCCCTTCAACTTTGAAGTTTGCATCCATTGAACTGGGCGGCTTTCCATGCCAGACATATAAGCCTTCTGAATTCCAAGGTGAGTACAACTCAGTCCTTATCATGGCCCTGGGAGTCCAGGATGTGGAATGAACGATGGACAGGTGACTTCACCCCAGTGGATGGGCACTGTGCTAGGGACGAGACAAAGCTTTCATGCATACACAAAGACTGACAGCATGGAGGTGAGGTAGCAAAAAGGAAGGGATGCTCTTCTTCCCAGTCACTTCCTGTTTGTTTGAAATCTGCAACTAGACACCTGCACTTTCATTTTTAGTGTCTGCCATCCTAAGTACATACACTCTCCCTTCACGACACTTACCATAAATTTCATTTATATATTCATTAGTGTTTGCTGATTTAATGTCTTTCTTTCATACTGAATAGAAAGTCGCACGAGGGCAAGAAGTGGGTCTGTTTTCGTTATCCCCTGCGTATAACTCTGAGCCTTGCTCGGTACCGGGCATGAAAGTTCGATGCTTGCTAAGTATTTTCAACAAGTGGATGGATGACTAAGAGTGACTGTGTGTACTTATTCTTTCTTGTAAAAACGTACCTTTTCAAGCCTCAGGATTTTGAACCTAATTATAAGGACTATGAGTTAAAAATTTCCATCACATAGAATTACTTTGTCAGAAGATGATCACAATAGGTGATTCATGACGCAATAAACTTTCCAAGCCTCAAAACTTTATTTCCAATTCATTACAAGCCTAATTCCTTCTCTGAATGCAGGAGACCATGGTACCCATCATCAGCTGCACGAGATTGCCATTGTATCTGTCTGTACTGCTGGAATCCTTCTGGGCTCAGGGTGAATGAAAACATTTGATGAAAATAGTAAAATCGTATCCCTGAGGTTACTTTCTTGACCTTCCCTGTACTTGCCCGAGTTCTGTCATTTACTTAATTCTCGTGACTGTTTCAAAGGCACACATTGCTCGCCCAGATCCAAGAGGAAGTACTCATCGAGTAACAATGATATTCCCTTGCCCACCACTCAACGATCTTCAGAAATCAACCAGAAAATTGCATCAAACTGGCCTCAGTTAAATTCCAATTTCTAGGGGCGCCTGGGTGGCTCTGTTGGTTGAGTGTCTGTCTTTGGCTCAGGTGATCCCAGGGTCCTGGGATTGAGTCCTGCATCGGCCTCCTTGCTTAGTGGAGGCCAGCATCTCTCTCTGCCTGCTGCTCCCCCTGCTTGTGCCCTCTCTCTCGCTCGCAAATAAACAAATAAAATCTTTTTTAAAAACTCCCAATTTCTACAAACTAACACAAGAATGAAGCAAGGCCTTAGGAAGCTCTAGGGGCCCTGGATTCTCGGATCTCAGAGTGACATCCGGCTTGCTGTGTGGTGGACGATCTCCTTTAGAAGGAATTCCTCTGGGGCCTGTCCCTGGACTGGTTCCCCACCAGCCACACCTCTGTACCAGACTGGTGACAGGCAGGGGGTGCTGGGAATTGGCGAGCACGAGCTCGGCCTTGCACCCGACAGTTCCAGCCCCAGGGAAATCCCCATCCTTCTCAGTATGGGCAGCCGATCGGCTCAGGCCCTTTTTCTGGCTCAGGGAGGCTGCAGTAAGAATGTGGTTGAGGCTAAGACTCCCTTCCAAGACCTGGAAAGCCCAGAAGGAAAAGAGGCTGAGGATGACAGGTTTCAAGGGGTTGGGAGTCTAATTCTACCTCTGGAAGATCTATTTAAGCTAAAGCCTTGAGACTTTGGTTGACCTAAACTCAACAAATACTTGAAATGTCAACTATGGAGAAGGAAACTTCTGGAAGGAAGGGACACAGACTCTGATAAGAGCAGCATGGGCTCCCCTAGGAGCATCAGCCTCACAGAGGGTATGGCCAAACCTCCACAGCGGGTGATCACTGCTAAGTAGAGGAACGAACGAGGCTGAGGACACGGGGACACATGGCCGACAGGACTCTGGATCAGGGAGGCTGGTCAGAGAGAGCGGCACCCAGAAGCCTCCATTCACAGCATCCTTCTGAGCTCTGGAGAGAGAGCAGAGAACGGGGACAGAGGAGGGTCAGCAGTGAGTGCTTACCATGGGTGCTGGGGCTCCAAGGCTGAAAGAAAAGCCAGGAAATTTTCAAAGCACGGAGAGAGAAGGAGCTGGCAAACATGTACAGGCGCCGGCCCTTAGGAAAGTCACGCGAATGGAGCGAGTCCCTGTCCTGCTCTCCCAAGGGGGCAGGTTCTGTTTCTACTGGACTGAAAGAAAAGTACCCGGCTTGTGGAAAGCCCAACACAATGGCATCCTCCAGGTTGAAGGCAAGCCCGTGGAGAGAGGCTGCCCGGGGACCGCTCTGTGCGTGCCCTTCGTCCCCGGCCCCCCACACCCCCCGGGCCAGCTCCTGCAGCCCCAGAACACACATGCTCCACCATATCGAATCTGCCCCCGTGGGACGCATTCCACTCCAGCCTTCCAGCGAGGAGATGGACTCTCGGGTCATCAGCGAAAAACTCTGTTGGCAGAATCAGAACTCAAATCCACGATTGCATGATTCCAAATCTTATGTTTTATAATTGATTATTTTTCCCACTAAGACCATGCAACTACTGCATCAGTCTTTGAAATATTACGGGCCCTAAGAATTGTTCAAAAGGATTCTGTCCCCTTAGGAGTCATTGGGTTTTTGTTCTCTTATAATATTAATTTTTTAACTCTGGAATAAAAAAAGATGAAAATAATAATTAAAAAATACTTCCTCTCAGTTGTGCAGCTAGACAATACTATAATAATACATAAATGCAAATCTAGAAGCCTACTTGAAGTCATCGAAAGTCGAGTACTTGAAGTCAATGAAACAGACCGGGGGATAAAAAAGAGAATTTTAATAGGAAAATAAGGTATTACCTCATTTAAGCAGCTGGAGTCAGAAGATTAGGTGACCTCCTTGTGGCAGTAAGAGTGTTTGGCTAGGGGCGCCTGGGTGACTCAGTCGTTACGTGTCTGCCTTCGGCTCGGGTCATGATCCCAGGGTCTTGGGATCGAGCCCCACATAGGGCTCCCTGCTCAGGGGGAAGTCTGCCCATCCCTCTCCCGCTCCCCCTGCTTGTGTTCCCTCTCTCGCTGCCTCTCTCTCTGTCAAATAAATAAATAAAATCTTAAAAAAAAAAAGAACATTTGGCTGGTATGTGTCTCTGCACGTCGTCTTTATTTTCTTTACAATTTGTTCTGATGCAGGAAAAAGAGACACATGCTAAATGCCAGTCCTGACTTGGCCAAAGAGAAACCATTCTACTCAATGCTAATTCACTGCAAAGGTCTACTGCAGAGATTGCCAGCATCAATAACAGTAATTAAAAATAAAAAAAACACACAAGGCTTGAAAATCTACAATTCCCTTCTTGACATAATGACATATAATATATTCCATGGGATTAAGTATTCCAGTTTAGGGCAATGAAATAGCATTTGGCAAATTACTAATCTCTGTGGACAAAACCATACCTTACATATTAAAAAGTTGCATTCGTCTCAGTAGTGGAAAAACAACCTCCTGTTTAGCCATCTCAACAGAAAATGCTTCCAGGGGAGCCGCCGAAGTTTCAGGTGTGAGGTTACAAATTCACCTGCAAATACGTCATACTGAGCTCATGTAGTTATTGACATTATTGCTTTGTATTTGAATTAGTTGCTAACAGTGGAAATCAGGCTCAGCCCGAAACATAAAAAGGTCTGGTAGCACTGCTCTGACATGGCCCCTTCGCAGCAATCAGCTGCCCCTTCAGAAGGAACTTGTGATCTCTCGCGTCCTCAGTCTCCGCTCCTCTCTGCTGCCTCATCGTTGGACTACGTCTGCACTCGTCTGACCGATGTGGCCGCGTTTGTCTCTCCTGCCGTAGGATCTGCTGACCACGGAAGAGCTGCACTGGGGGATGTTCTGAGGCAGCAGCAGGCAGGAGCAGACGGGTTCCTAAGTATGTGAAGTGTGTCCCCAAACATTTCACGTAGGAATGCGTGATCACGGGATAAACTGTATGGGCGAGGGTGCTATTGAACAGACAGGAGGCAAAAGCCTGCGAAGTTGACCTCACACGAGTGTTCCCTGAGAGCCTCACATGTGAATCAGCACCGTGCTGGGTATGTCCTGAGGAAGAAGTATCTATGCTCTGCTTGAACACCTCCAGCAACAAGAAACTCACCACCTGTCAAAGCCCCCTTTTCCACTTATGGACATTTAACATTGTAAAAAAAAAAAAAAAGTGCATGCCATTCCTGAGTATGGACTATGCTAAGAGTTTAAACGTATGACCTAATCTAAATATTCACAGTTATCGTATACAGGAAATGCTTTTTCTTCATTTTATGGGGGAAAATGGGGGAAATGTAGAGAGGTTTAGTGATGTGACAAAGAACACAGCAGGGAAGGGGGGAAACAAGCACTTTGCGGTTATCTGACTCCAAAGCCTGGATGTTATAAGTTTGAAATCCATGGACTCGTAATTACACCAGAGATTTACTAGGTTGCCAGTGTGTTAATTCCTAACAGACCAATTCACATTAGAATGATAACAATTGCATGGTTTATTGGGTTACTCACAGAGGGACTGACATTTCAGGAGGCCTCCTGGGGATTCACTGGGCTTTAAACATGAAGGGATGCCTCTCCAGGAGCAGGGTTTCAGGCGCTGGGGGCGCTGCTTGGCCGAGTAAGACATACACACCCATAGAACTTCATTCT
Organism: Ailuropoda melanoleuca; assembly: GCF_002007445.2. Taxonomy (NCBI): domain Eukaryota; kingdom Metazoa; phylum Chordata; class Mammalia; order Carnivora; family Ursidae; genus Ailuropoda; species Ailuropoda melanoleuca. The sequence goes on from NC_048221.1 coordinate 140,845,739, forward strand.
CTCTGACCTTAACTGACATGCATCCTTGTAAAATGGCCTTCCCTCTCTAGGTCCAGGTTTCTTCTTGTGTTAAATGAGAAAATCGTACTTGATTGTCTCGGTAAGACTGCCAGCTCAGAGTCTGTGAAACCACAAGATCCTAATTTCATGAGGTTTCGCCTTCTTTGACCCCTTCCTGATGATGACAGCTGAGATCTCCAGATGGTCGGATGGATGAATGAATGAATAAAAGGGTGAGTTGGTGAATATTGATGGGAGATCGAGTTCATGGATCTCAGATTTGGAAAAATAAGTTTTGTCACATTGCATGTAGGCCCCAAGTTGTCTGAGAGCAAGTGTGTCCATAAAACCACCTTCCTGCCTTGGCCCCATTGCACTGAAGACTCCTACTCTGAAGAAGAGATCGTGTCAGTAATTTATGAAGTGCTGCCTTAATTTAGAGTCCATGCTGTGTGCTGGAGACAGGATGGGCTCTGGAGGAAGACAGGCCATCTTGGGCCAGGAGACCAGTCCTGTGCTTACAAACTCATGACTGGGCACAACCCCACTAGGGCCTTCGTGGTTGTCATGTAATAATTACGCATTTTCAGAATTGTTGTGATACAGGTGATGTGTTAAAACATCTAATTTGCTTTGTAAATAATGGAAACTTCGCAAATGCAGAGTATGTTATAAAATAGAATGTATGTCTGGAGCAATATCTGATGAAATTCAGAGAAATAAGTGTATTTTTAAAGATATTTGTTTATTTATTTTAGAGAGAGACAGAGACAGAAAAAGAGCACCTGAGAGGGCAGAAGGGCAAAGGAAGAGGGAGAGCAGAGTCCACCGAGCGTGGCATCTGATGTGGGACCGGATCTCACCACCCTGAGATCACCACCCGAGCTGAAACCAAGAGCAGATGCTCAACTGACTGAGCCCCAGAATTCGTCATATTTGAATGAGAATGATGAAGGGCAGTTAAGGAAGTCAAATACCACTATTTTATGACATGACATATATGATACTGTTATTATATTTCAGGTGCCCACTAAGTATTAAGGGAGACTTGCGTGTGTGATTGCGTTGTTTCCATCCTCCTCAAGATTACCGCTGCGTTCATGAACTACAAACCCATTCTTTATTTTTCTGAGTAGGTATCCGGTTCACTAAAATCCCCGTCCTTCTGCAAAACAAGACAAAGATCTTAGAAAGCTTGATTTACCATCTCTTTTCCATGTGGCTATAAATTTAGATTTAATCTTTTTATTCACACCTCCAAATAAGTTTGTTAGGCTACAACCTACGTACACCTTCTGGTTGCTCACGTGTACCGCTGTGATGTTCTCCGTGGCTTTGCACTCACACTCCTGCACTCGTAGCCCTGCTCACGGAAGCAGATCCTTCAGGAGTAACTTCACCAAACTTTGTGAATGGACAGTAAACCGTCTTAGACTCGGGCTGTTTTAAGCTGCTTTCACCCACTGTAACCTGACAGTTTGGCTAACTACAGAATTTTGACTTGGTTTTTTTTTTTTCTTCTTCTTTTCCTGTTCCTACCTTGAAACTATAATGCAATTTTCTTCTCTCATCTATTGTTCTTGATGGAAATTCTGTTATTGCTTTGAGGATAATCTGTCTTACCTCTTTCATGTTTTTTCAAGATCTCTCTTAATTGTGATGCGTTTATGTTTACCATGCTGGACGAAGCATGGGACTTATTTTTTATTCATCCTGTTTGGGACTAGTGGTTCTAGTGATCTTTGCAGTCCTCCAATTCAGGAAAATTCTTAGCCATTATGTTTACTAATATTATCTCTCTAGCAAAGACTCGGTTCTTTCCTTTCGTTCATTGGATGTCAGACCTCCTCCTTCCGTCCAACACTTCTCTTAATGGACCTTTCATATTTTCCATCTGCTTTTGGTTACTTTCATTAGATTCATATTTTAATTCACTAAGTTTGGGGAGTTTTTTGTTTCTTTGTTTTTAGTATAGTTGACAAACAGTGTTACTTTATTTTCGAGTGTATGACAGTGATTTGAGGATTCTATATACTACTCAGGGCTCACCCCCATAAGTGTAGCAATCATCTGTCACCCTACGATGTTACTATAATATTATCAACTATCTCTTCCGTGCCATACATGTCATCTCCCTGACTTATTCATTTTCTAACTGGAGGTTGTGCCTCTTAGTCCCTTTTATCTATTTGGCCCTTGCCCTCATCCACTTCCCCTCTGGCCACCACCAGTTTGTTCTCTGTGTTGAAACGTCCAGTTTTCTGTGCATTGATTGGTTTGGTTTTGCTTTTTAGATCCCACATACAAGTGAAATGACAGGTGTTTGTCTTTCCCTGTCTGACTTATTTCACTTAGCATAACGCTCTCTAGTTCCAGTCATATTGTTGAAAATGGCAAGGTTTCATTCTTTCATTCATTCAATTCACTAAGTCTTTCTTCAGCTGTGTTTGGTCTACTGTTTACCTCAACTTTTGAATATTTTCATTTTAAATTCATGTCAATAATTCTGGTTTTTGTTTATGAAATTTCTGCTTAGGTGTTTTTCAAGTGTGTATTTTTATAACATCCTCTTCTCCTCTTTATGAATTCGTCTGCTTCCTTTACCTGCTAACTTTTTAAACATACTTTTAAAAAAAGCATTTTCGATCATGCTATCTATTTATAGTTTATTATATTTTTTGATCCTCTCTTGGGAACCCTATGACAGTGAATTAAAGGTGGCCACAAATTCGTTTTGAATTCTACCATTAAGAGATGGGGTCTAACCCCCTTCCCCTCAATGCAAACTGCCTTGTGACTTGATTTGAGTAATGAAATGTGTCGGAAATGATAATGCGCCAATTTCAGACCCACCCTGAGAGTCCTGGCAGCTTTGACTTTGCTTTTTGGAAGCTAGCTGCCTTGCTTTAAATACGCTCTAGCTGGACTGCATGGCCTCACTGCAGGGGAGCGGAGAGAGAGCAGTCCTGAAGATTAGAGACCACTGGAGTGTCCAGTCCCTATTGATCTCCAGATGAATGCAGTCTCACGTGTGACTTCAGCATATTGGGGGGGGGGGGAAGAACCATCCAGCTGAGCCCAGTCAACCCACGGAATTGTGATAAATAATAAATCATGATTATTTTAAGCAACTCAGCTGTAGGATATTTTCTTCTACAGGAATAGAGCACTGAGGGCTTGACCACATATCACTGCTGTGGCTTCGCGTTCTCGCTGCTTTCCCTGGTTCATCTAAGTGTCTAATACACTGCATACAGCGTGCTGTTCATCTTGTATTTCTACGTAATTGAAGTGGTTTTGTACAGGAGGCCGGTTGGTGTTTAGTTCACACTTGTTCAAGTCTCAATTTTGAACAAATTCCATCACGCATCAGGCTTAGAAAATAATCCACACACCACACTTGGCTTATAAATCCTAAGTCTAAGAAGGGGTGACACCTGCCCAAATTTGAACCTCATTATTTACCATGCCTGCACATTCTCATCTCTTAAACCTTTTAATTACTCTAAGATGCCATGGTCCCTTATGCTGTAAGGCCACCACGCATCCCGTTCCCTCCCAAAATGCTCCCCACCCAGCAAATAACCTGTTAACTCCTTTAATCCGTCAGTGTAAATCTCTCCTTGCCATTTTCTTCATAAAGCTTGCCCAATCCCCTCCATAAATAGGCCCCTGCTTTTGTGGTCTTTCTTGGGGACCTACTAGATTCCTTCAGAGCACTTGGTAGTTTTGATTATTTTTTATTTTTTTTAAAGATTTTATTTATTTATTCGACAGAGATAGAGACAGCCAGCGAGAGAGGGAACACAAGCAGGGGGAGTGGGAGAGGAAGAAGCAGGCTCATAGCAGAGGAGCCTGATGTGGGGCTCGATCCCATAACGCCGGGATCACGCCCTGAGCCGAAGGCAGACGCTTAAACACTGTGCCACCCAGGCGCCCCAGTTTTGATTATTTTTATTTGTCGTCACTACCTTCCTCACTAGACCGCAAGCTCCTTGGCGGCAAGCATTTGGTTCAGCCCCGAATTCCCTGGGGCCCAACAGGTGGAGGGTGGGCTCTTGACAAAAAAGAGTTGTTGAATTAATTGAGGAAGCATAGCAATTAGCTGTAATTCGAGGCACAAGGACAGGAGCATTGTAAATGTCACAGAAGAGTAATTGGTGGGAGCTCACAGAAAACTGGTAAGTGGATGGTCCAGGAAGCCTGCCAGAGAAAGCGGACTTCAGTTTGGACTTGGAAGAAAGAGAGCAATGTAAATAGCGGGGCTGGAGGAGAGGAACGTGAAGGCATGAAGGCTGTGGGGGCGTGTGGCCTTGCGCCCTGGCTGGGCCCCCGTGAGTGAGGATGCGGGGACGTGCATCTAAAACAGTTAGTACAGCAAGTGAGAGGGAGCAAACGTGGAGATTGCGGCTGGAGAGACGAAGGTCTAGTCCAAGTGGAGTGTCACACCCCAACACCTGTTGTGCATGGCTCCCCAAGGAGACAAGCTTCCCCATTCCCATCCTCCAAGGTAGGAAGCAGATTTGCACACACTCCGACCTATCACCTCTGTCATTTTCAGTATCAGCCGGTGGCATGCGAGCAGAGAGCAGGGGCTCTATGCCCGACGGAGGCAAATACATACATAGAAATGCGCACACACACCCCACAAACCCACCCCATAGCTCATTGTCCACAAGGTGGTTTATGGAAGTTTTACAGAGTTAGCAGTAGACGAGACGGCCGAGTGCATCCCAACGATGCCACCGAGATAACCGGGAGAAGAGCTGGCAGCTGGGAAGCCAAACGCGTTATTTAACGAGGCTCTGCCGCCAGGGGACTGCCTGCTGAACCCCATTTCCACTCAGTGCCCAGGCTGCCCTAGAACATCCGCACAAAGCCGGCTCCCCTCCAACACAGGGTGTGCGGAACCTAACGTGCTTGACGCCCTGAGTGCGGCCGTCCACGCCTGCGGTCCCCCGGGAGGGGTGACTGCAAATACTGAAGGGAGGAGCCCGCCCCCCGCCCCGCGGAGGTCTGCCCTGCGGCCTGGAGCCCCTGCAGCCTGGCCTGCTGAGCGCTTACTACAGATCCTGCTCCGGCTTTCGCAGGCCGGGTTTGGAAGCCTTTCAACTTGAATTTTCCTTCCAAAAGATGAGTATTCCTTTCAAAAACTATGTTTTGGAGAAAACTTCTGGGTTACTTTTTGCCCTCTCTTTTCCCATCTTCTGTGAAGAAGATCTCTAGCCAGGTACTCTCTACCATCTCAGATATTTTTAAAAAGTGCACAACTTAAGAGGCCCTTGGGTGGGGGGTTCAGTGGGGGAAGCATCTGCCTTCTGCTCAGGTCATGATCCCCGGGGTTCTGGGGCGTCTGCGTCTCCCTCTCCTTCTGCCCCTGCCCCCGCTTGTGCTCACTCTCTCTCTCTCAGCTAAATAAAATTTTTTTTAAAAAAGTACACAACTTAGGGGCGCCTGGGTGGCACAGCGGTTAAGCGTCTGCCTTCGGCTCAGGGCGTGATCCCGGCGTTGTGGGATCGAGCCCCACATCAGGCTCCTCTGCTATGAGCCTGCTTCTTCCTCTCCCACTCCCCCTGCTTGTGTTCCCTCTCTCACTGGCTGTCTCTATCTCTGTCAAATAAATAAATAAAATCTTTAAAAAAAAAAAAAAAGTACACAACTTAATATCATGAAAACCTGTGTATCTTATACTCCGACTAAGAAATACAATGTAACAAATGGCGTTGGAGGGGGCTGCCTGACTGTTCTGATTCTTTCCCTCCCCAGTTTCCTGCCACAGGCCCGCAGTGTGCGGCTTTGATGCTGACCTTTGCCATGCGTTCCAGTGTATTTGAATTGCGTATATGCTTGCAAACACACACACACACACACACACACACACACCTCTACCAGCCTACCTACCTACTTACTTACTTTTTCTTGACACACTCACACACACATTATTTGGGTTGAACTGTGCCCTCCCCAGAATTCAATGTTGAAGCTCTTATCCCCAGCATATCAGAATATGACTATTTGGAGATGGGGCCTTTAGAGAAATGATTAAGTTAGAATGAGGCCATTAGGATGGGCTCTCATCCAATAGGACTAGTGTCTTTGTAAGAAGAGGAAGGGACTCCAGGAGCTTGTGCATGTGAGGACACAGGAGAAGACGGCCATCGGCAAGCCAAGGACAGAGACCTCCAGAGAAATCAACCCTGCACACCCCCGATAACAGACTTCTATCTCCCAGAACCCTGAGACAATGCGTTCTGTTGTTCAAGGCCTCCAGCCTGCGATATCTTGTTAAACGATAACCCTAGCAAACGAATGGAACCCACTAACTAGATATTGTCTTATTTTCATATTTGATCAGGGAGAAGTTTAAATAAAAGCACGAGATTCGCATAGATACCCTCAAATAAATATTTACTAATAAAAAGGGAACATTTTCGCTTTACAGTGGGGAAACCTGGCAGACAGCACCTTACTCAAGGGATCACGGTTAGTAACCCCAGTGGTGGGGATCACGGTTAGTAACCCCAGTGGTGGGTCATACTGACATCACGTACCCCTGTGACATGGTGCCCTGCAAAGGGCCCATCAGCTCTGGGGGATACCCCCCGACAAAACACAGTCTCAATCTAAGTATGAGAAAACAGCAAGCAAACCTACATCGAGAGACATCCTGTAAAGTATGCATCCAGAACTCTTCAAAAGTGTTCGTGAAGGTCATGAGAGACAAGGACAGGTGGGGTGCTGTCCCCGAGTGTCAGAGACTAAGGACGCATTGCAGCTCGGCTGATGGGGAATCCTGGGACGGTTTTTGGAACAGGAACACGACGTTAGTGGGATACACAGAGAAAGCCCGAAGTTTGGCCAATGCTTCTGCCCCAGTGCAATGTCCTAGTGTGATGGCCGTGCTGCGGTGATGGACAGCTGTCGTTAGGAAAAGCTGGGTGAGGGGCTAGGGGGACTCTCTGTACAATTTTTGTAATCCTCCTCTAAGTGTATAATTATCTCAGTATAACGAGTCCGGAACACAAAGACAAACAAACCTGATTCACTGGAACCTGCCACCTCATATCCGAGCTTTCGGAGAGCAGCCACGAGTGTCGCAGTCGGAGGCTCCCCTCCCCCCTCACTGATTCCTGTGTAACCCGGGGGGGGGGCATCTTCCATTTGATGAATGGGGACCTCGATTACCGGCCACACAGGGGTATCACTTGAGTGAAATAAGTGAGTGTGTTTGCCGGAAGGACACGTGGAAAGCTCCAGAAGAGGTCCATTTTGTTCCCCACCCGTGTCCACTTGTGTTTACACTCAACCGAGAGAAGAGAGAATGACCACACTTCCACCTTAGGACAGGAGAGGACCACTGCCTAAGGATGCTATTAGAACCCTGGCAAATGATGTCAATGCAACAAAAGCAGCAGAGATGACAGAAGACCTACCAGCAGCCCCCAGGGCCCGGCCCCAGCCTGCTCACCGCCCTGGAGTCTGTGGCCTGACCCACCGGGGCCCCCCACCCTCAGGTTTCAGGGGGGCTCAGCCAACATGAGGCACTGGTGGAAAATCGAGGGGTCCAGGAGTGAGAAGTCAGGGTCCTTTCCCTGCCCTCTCCCTTCTGGGTCCCGCCCTGTGGGCAGTCCCCCTCACAGCTCTCAGCTGGCTTCCGAGAGCCGCGCTTCCATGTCGCTGGACCTGGCTGCGTGGCCATGCCTTGCTACCCCCCTTCCCCTTGACAGACACAGTCAGCAAATCAACCTGAGAGAAGTCTTGCTAAAAAAGCCAGCTTATCCCGGATCAGTGCTGTGTTTTCAGCATTTTCCCCCAATCTCTGACTGTGATGTCTCCTCCCGGTACACTTCACAGTGGGCTGCAGCTCGGGTGAAAAATAAGCATCTATCAGTTAGACCCATGGGGCATCGACCTCAAACCTCTGTAATTTTGTGATTCCTCTGTCGGCAACGGTGAAGAAAGGGAAGGTGGTTGTGCGAAGCCCGGACTTGGAGCGGGCAAACGAATCTAGATATCAAGACTGTTTCCACTTAGTGCATTGGTAGGGTCTGGGGGCCACAAAGAATGACTCAGGGATCCCATCGCCTGGGAGGCTCGATGTCCCCTACGGTTCATGTCCTCAGGAGACATCTTGAAATGGTTGGATGGCCTGTGTGCAGCTGGCTTTTCCAGAGGAGGAAGAGGCATTCGTAGCTCTCTCGGGGGTTGAACATTGGCCCCCCACTGATGCATGTACTGAACAGAGAGTTTGTGTCGGGCATGCTGGACGCGTTACGTACAGTATGCCCTTCACAAGCACCCAGGAAAGGAGGGATCCGTGTACCCCCTGATTCTAGGACATACTTATATCTCGTTGCCTTCACATATGAATTCTACCAACTTTAAAAGTAAATTATTCAACCAATTATTATTTCAGTTCTGGTATTTCCATGGAGAGAAACAGACCAATTTTAACTTAAATTTGAAACTTTAAATGTCACTTGAAATGTCATTAAAATATCATACCTTGTTCTAGTGTTGGTTATAGAAAGGCATTGTACACGTGGAACATTGCATGTCATAGGCAATTAAAAGTGGTAGGAGTGGCCCAACAGCCTAGAATAAGTCATACATAACCCTGCGTGGAAAAGTCCCTGGAACTATTTACCTTCTGCATTGGAAGGGCTGTGGACGTATCTGTCTTGAAGATTTCTAATGTTTCTCATTGAAGTTCTTGATCAGTATTTTTTAGAATCTCCAGTGGACTAATTATTGGTAGATAGTTGTACATGCCCCGTTAGTGTTTTAAAAGAATAAATGTACTCTGTTTACAGAGTACTCATTTCTCCGCTTTTTATTTACTTATTTATTTTTTTAAGATTTTATTTTATTTATTCGACAGAGATAGAGACAGCCAGCGAGAGAGGGAACACAAGCAGGGGGAGTGGGAGAGGAAGAAGCAGGCTCATAGCGGAGGAGCCTGATGTGGGCTCGATCCCATAACGCCAGGATCACGCCCTGAGCCGAAGGCAGACGCTTAACCGCTGTGCCACCCAGGCGCCCCTCTCCACTTTTTAATCTATGTCTTTAGCCACATTCACAGCAGCTTTCCATCCATATAAACTCACCTTCAATATATTTTCAAATTTTTATCAAATATTAACATGGATTAAAAACTCAACTCATTAATTGTGTTAATCAGATCTCCTGTAGCTATAGTAAGTTATTATCTACTTTGCTGGTTTCGGAGCTATATTATTCCTCCAGTAATTTCCTTTCTACATTTTGAAGCTACGTTGTTGGTAATACAAACTTGGTATCTATTTTAACATTCCAAATAAATATTCTTTGTTCTACTATATGATTTTTGTGTTGAATTCTCTTTTGGGGCCACTGCCTACACTGGGTGTATTTTTATTAGCATGTGAATAATATGTATTTTTCTCTATTCTCTACTTCCCAGCCTTTTTTGAAATTTTGTTGTAAACATTTCTCTTTGACTTTACTCCGTTCATATTTATCATGGTTCTGACTTGTTAGGACTAATTTCTGACAACTTTATGTTTTCTATTTACCGTCATTGTTTATTTTATTTTTTTCTACATTCTTTGGTCTGCTTAAGTTTTCTTTTTTTCCATTTTCTCTTTCTCTATGGATTTGAATGCAATGCCCTCCATTTCTTTTTCTTTTTCTTGTTGTTACTCGTAAATATTCGCCATGAACACTGTACCTGATATTTTAAAAATCAGTTTAGTGGCAATGATCCCCACCTCACCACTACTACCAGTATGCCAGCACCAACTTCTAAAAACCTAGGATGATTTCTCTGCCTCCCCCCCATAATAGTTCCCTAATAGGATACTTTTTTTCTCATAAGTGACTAGTTTTGTTTCATTTCTTCCAGTCCTTTCGTGGGTATCTCTTTATTTCTCCCATGATCTGAAATTTACTTGCTTTCAAGCACTTTTTAGATGTCTGCTTCGAGTTCTTTCATGTGTGGAGGGTTTTCTCCTTCAAAGGTGTTGGCTTTCCTCACTCTGCTTGCTTCTGGGGATTTGGGGCATAAGACAGAAGTTGCAAGTCCTATTCATCTTACCATGTTGAGTCTGGAAGTCTTCTCCAGCTGCCTTTTAAGAGAAGCTATTTGTTCATAATCCATAATCTCATTAAGAGGAAAATTAAAAGTGCACGTGTAAAAGAAATGTAGGAAAAATCCTGGTATTCTTCAGGCCACCTCAAAAATAGATTATCAACACAAAAGTGTTGAAGAAAAGAATATCATGAGTATGAATTATAAAAATGTATCATGATACAGTGTAGAACTCCATAGAGTAAAGATAAGTCTGAAACATCCTGTCACTGAATACAAAGAAAGATAAGGTTCATATCTTGATGCCTATGCTGTTGGAGGAAACGGTTTGGTATGTTAGGGATATATTACTGTTGGCTGAAAGTGTGAAAGTGTTATGACATAGTCCTTTATTCTGACAAGCTATTATTCAATTTACAGTGCCTCTTACGATTAGTGGCTTTTTCTAATCAAGAGAATGTAGTATCACCCCAATTTTGCAGATGTGGACACTGAAGCACAAAGAGGTTAATTAATTTGGTCAAGGTGGCAAAGAGGAACAGAATTGGAAATTAAGATATGTGACTACGGGGCACCTGGGTCACTTGGTCAGTTAGGTGTCTGACTCTTGATTTCAGCTCAGTTCATGACCTCGGGGTCCTGGGATCTAGCCCTGCATAGGACTCCACACTCAGTGGGGAGTCTGCTTCTCTGCCTCTCCCACTCCCTTTACCCCTCCCCCTGCTCACACTCGCATGATTGCTCACATGATCGCTTGCATGTGCGTGTGGGTTTTCTCTCTCTAAAATGAATAAATAAATCTTTCTTAAAAGAAAAAAGATATCTGACTACAAAGTTGTGGGTTTTTTTTTTCTCTTTTCTCCATGTGGGAGGTCATTTGACCTTTGCACGGAAGGTTCACATGCTTAATTTCTTTGCAGGGGAGAAGGAGAAAACATCTTGGGGTGTGAATGTGGATTTTCATTTCACTTTCCTGATCACCCCAACACTGGGCTCACCATCTCTCCTTTTCCAAAATACCCCATTTTCCACTTTTATAGCTCTTCCCTAAACAAACAAACAAACAAGCAACAACAACAAAAACCCACATGGTTTGTCTTTGATGTTGTCCTACCACCTTACTGGAGTCCAAGTTCATTTTCATGTCTCCGGTATCCAGCACAGCGCCTGAAGTATCCCAGCAGCTCGACAGATAGCTGCAGAATGAACGGATAACACAACTAACATGCTGCAAATACACATATAACCAAAAGTTTGGAAATGAAATGAAAGGATTATGAGTGCCTTTTTTTTCCCCCTCTAGATCCCAGAAAATTTTAGGATGAGATTTCAATACACTACGGGGTGGGATTTGGGAAAGAAGAATCATCAAGATGGCTGGAGTCGTAAACTGGGATCTTCAGACTGGTTCAACCCAGCAAAGTTCACATTCTGGAGCTTAAGTAAAAAAGTAAATTTAGGAGCTTGGATTCGATGGTCCCTAAAGTCCCCCCCCCCCCCCCCCCAGCAATGTGGAAGAACATACCCCACCCCTTCTTTAGGATAAAATTAGAAATGCTTCTTCTAATATCTGACAGGGAGAAAAAGGCTGCCAGAAAGACAGCAAATACAACCTCATGATTATTTACTCTGTTCCCTTCATGAACATTAATAAAAACTACAGATGAAATTGAAACCACCGTTGGACCTAAGCGTGCCAATAGAATATCACAAAAATGACCGTCAGCATGTCTAGGTATATAGTTTGCACAAGCTTGCTGAGTAACTTGAACCTCGAGGACCCGTTCAGAAGCAGAGCTGACTGTATTCACAACATGGTGGTTCCACATTNTGTTTGCACAAGCTTGCTGAGTAACTTGAACCTCGAGGACCCGTTCAGAAGCAGAGCTGACTGTATTCACAACATGGTGGTTCCACATTGAAGAGCCAAGACCCAAAAAGGTGACCTTCCTGATCGTGTTTAGACACACCCAGTGAAGGATCCCTTGAGGTCATTCAATCCATTTGCTGGCTTCCAGGTGCTATTTAGGAAGGTTATTAATTTTCTGTTGACGTATTTACAGGACTCTCTTTTGTGCTCTGCCTAACACACTTAATTGTTACCTTACAGAACATAATAAGCCTCTTAGGGGCAAATGTACTACAGGAAAGATGCTTAAGGACTTGGATTTCAGATTTTTTTAATGACTGGAAAGAGTAAATAGGGAAAATGAAATCATGTATGAGGATAAAGAACAGTCAAAGCTCAGGTTGCCCTACAAAGAACAATTATCCCAACACTGGAATGGATCCACTGTCCCAGCTTTATGATGAACAGGCTGGGACTCATGGGTGTGAATGTCATTGTGCCTGGAAGATAAGCTATAAAACAGGAAAATCTTGCTTAACCAGAATGTAGCTAATTGGAAACCCCAGATAAGCTATTAGGGGACAGTTCTCTATTTTAGAAGATGGAAGTGAGTCATAAGAAAAAGGTGACATATACATTATGGGTTGGCTCAGTAGAGCAGAAGCCCATTTCCGCCCCCTTCCATATGCACAGGCCTCTGTCCCAATACTGTTCTTTATAAAGATGTTCTGAGACCTTTTAAGATCCTCTGTCTCTATCCAAAGATTTAGCTGTAATTTTTTAGATCCAACGTATCCACGGAGGAACAGAGACTGTGTAGAGAACGTTTCTTCTAGGGTCAAAGCATGTAATGCTTTCTGGTGAATCAATTAATCAGAAAATTATGTGTCTCAGGATCCTCTTCTTTCTCCAAGCACCTTTATTTTAACCCCAGATGTGCTGAAAATAGAAGAAAATCAGGATGAAAGTGATGACATTAGTGGTAGGCAAATGATGTGCTAATTATGAGGATGCGTGTGACCTAGTTTTTATATTAAAATCAATGTTTAGAATCCCTACAACTCAATAGTAAAGAAAAAACAAACAAAAGTGGACAACAATAACCCAATTTAAAAATGGACTAAAGACTTAAAAAGACATTTCTTTAAAGAAGACTTACAAATGGCCAACAGGTATATGAAAAAATGCTCAGTGTCTCTAATCAGGGAAATGCAAATCAAAACCACAATGAGCTGTCACCTCCCACCTGTCAAGATGGCTGTGACCAAAGAAAGAGAGACAACAGGTGTTGGAAGGCCTGGAGAAATTGGAACCCTTGTGCATGGTTGGTGGGGATTTACGTAAAATGCTGCAGCCACAATGGGAAACAGGATGGAAGTTCCTCAAAACATTAAAAATAGAACTATCTTGTGATCCAGCAAATCCGCTTTCCATATTTATCCAAAAGAACTGAAAGCAGGATCTCCAAGAGGTGTTAGCATTCCTATGTTCACTGCAGCACTATTCACAAGAGTCAAGATGTGGAAACAATCTACATGTCCACCAACGGAGGACCAGATAAAGAAATACGGCGGATGCATACAATGGAGTATTATCCAGCCTTAGAGAAGAAGGAAATTCTACCACATAGAACAACGCAGTGAGCACAGAGGACCTTATGCTAAGTGGAATGAGCCAGTCATAGAAAGATAAATACATTTTATCTTGGCTCTACTTATTTGAGATATCTAAAATAGCCAAATGCATAGGAAAAAAGAGTGGAATAGCAATTGCCAGGGGCAGAGAGGAGGAGGAAATGGGGAGTTGCTGGTCAACCAGCACAGAGTTTCAGGCAAGCCAGACAACTCATCTGTACAGTACTGCGGTACAGCAAGACCCGATGTCTTATTAAGGGAGGAGAGCTCCTGTTCAGTGTTCTTATCAGAATAAAATAGAATAAAATAAAATAAAACACATAAAATAAAATACATAAAACAAAACAGTTGATGTTTGGTGCCTGGATTGAGTAAGAAAATGCACGTGAACTGTGGATTCCTATCAAAATTTCAAATAGGGATATGCTGTAGACTATTCGTGTTTCCCAAAATCCATATATTGAGACCTAGCCCCCAGTGTGATGGTATTTGGATGTGGGGCCTTTGAGATGATTAGATCATGAGGATGGGTCTTCATGAATGGGTTTGGGACCTTCACAAAAGTGACCCCAGAAAGCTCCCTTGCCCCTTCCACCATATGAACCAGATATCTGACTTTGCTGGCTTTCTGATCTTGAACTTCCAGTCTCCAGATCTGTGAGAAAGAAATGTCTGTTGTTTATAAGGCACTCAGTCTGTGATGCTCTTAGAGCAACCTAAGCAACGAACCCAGGATACAAAGGAGAATCTATGGGCCTCAGTTTGCTGGCTAGTAATAGGGATAATGGCACCCATCTTGTCTATTTCAGAGAACTATTTGAATCAAAATTGTTCTATACAAGCTTTCGTTTAATATAAATTGAAAGGTGCCATACAGATATTGAAAATCATCATTATTAGAAGCGTATTAGCTTCTCCTAAATGCTGGGATCTTTGTCATAAAATGAGGGTGGGTAATCTACATTGGTGTGACGAGGGGCTGTGGCTAAGTGGCTCTGAGTGGAGCATCATTCATGCCCAGAAAGAGGTTGTTTGCATCCCCAGGGTCGGGCCTTGATATTTAGAATGCCCCAGGGCAAACACACAACTTGGATGACTGTGATCCAATATGCAATGAAGAGAGGTGGATGTAGGAAGGAATTAAGGCACCACTATCGTGTTGAGCGGCCCTCAGCTGGGCCCCACTGAGCTGCAGTTCACAGGGGCTTAGCGGGCCAGCAGTGGGCAGTGGCCGGGAGCTCCTTCAGAACGCAGGATGGCCAGTCCTCCCACAGATAGATCTTCTGATTGCGGACGTTTGTGGTGGGGCCCAGCAAGCCGTTGGCCCTCAGGTACGTTCCTACACTCGAGCTGGAGAAACTGTGATCCATGAAAATGCAGGGTTCCTGAGCGGATTGCAGAGCAGTCTGCTGGGGCTGGAGATGGGAGGGGCCCTCGTGAGCCCTGCGAGCAGCCCCCTCGATGCCTTCTTCAGGAAGAACAGCTCACTTTCTAACACAAGTTCCAAGCACAGAGATAAGAGAGCAAGGCGTCCGAAAAATTATAGAACTGTCCTAGTCACGCCCCTACTCAACAGAAGAGTCAAGAAGGAGACCCAGACTTCCAATTCCCACTTCTAGACCCTTTCTACTCGACTGCTCCTCCCCACAACACGCTCCAAAAGGGACTAAACCTGCCTGTCATGGGCGGTCCAGGGAACAGCATTACTGTTGCGAGACGGGCTGTGGGTTCAGGCTCTTTCCCAGCCGCTGAAGGCACAGCCTCGCCCCCATCTGAGGGGGAAGTGGGATGGCCTCGGTAGCACCCAGATTGCAGAAATTAATGTAGGTGAACGTTCTAGAGTGTGGCACGTGAATGTGTTTTTTGTACAGGCAGAATGTTTATCTTGAAAAGAGAGCGCACTGAATCGGCAAAGCCAGACTCGAGTCCTGGCTCCGTGAACCCGCTGTTCCTGCCGATCACACCTGCTTCCTGAGCCTCAGTTTTCCCTCTTCCACAAGAATATTCTTCATGCTCTGTTTCTTTCAGAGATGACCAAACAAAACCATGTATGTGAGATTAAATAAAACCACATAAGCCTAAAAAGAGTTTAGCAAACTGTGAATCAGCTTTCGGAGTCCAACTGTTGCTCTTTTATTAACAGTTTTATAAAACAGGTACCGAAGGGAAAAGGAAAGGAAAGGGTATGAGTTTCACACCACAGAAGACCCTGCCTGGTAGGAAAAGTAAACAATTAAATGGCATCACAATGAGAAGACTGAGAAGCTTATCATTAAGCCAATCAAATGCTAAATAAAACATGGTTGTTAGTTCGAGAATGAAGTGCTAATGGAGGCCAAGGCTAGTTTGAGTCTAATTAACCCAAGGGTTCGTGAGGCAGCTAGTGGGATGCATTTCTCATCCAGAAACCCAGGAAGGAGCTGGATGGGGTGGAGGCAGCCGGCCCTGCGCCCCCTTGCTGGGTCTTGCCTGGCGATCCACCCCGGGTGGCCCATCCGGACCTCAGAAGAGGAGCAGGAGGTGGCCCAAGAGTGTCGCAGACACAACTTCTCGCTCTGAACCCCTTTCCACGTGCTCCCGTGAGGTCCCGCAGTGTATGATCAAGCAGTTTGGGGACATGGAGAGGACCCTGCGTGATGATTCTTTTATTATCTGAGAATCACAGGAACACTATGGACCTCTCCCCAGGGGAAAAAAAATGAATAAGGATATGCCATCATCGCCCACAATTTCGGAGGATGCACAAACCATCAAAGCATTCCCAGTGATCAGCTGCAACTCCAGACAGAGCAGAAGCTCGTCTTGTCTACCCACTCCCGGGATCTGTGGCAATCCCTCCCTACTCTTCTATTTCCTTGCTGGTTGTGTAAGATGCTGTCAGACCTTATTGTCTGAAGATGGATGACATTTCCAGAGTTCTGATTACCTTCAAAACTGTGGCAATTTGGAAAGTCAGCTCAATACTATTGTAGTTAAACAGGAAAAAGAAAATATAAGTTATTTCACTATGGCAATGATCACATGTGATAGTAGACTGTACAAGCGTCTCACAAATGTCTCACCTTGTGCACATCGCCTCAGAGCATCATTTCTTCCATAAAACACAATGAACAATAAGGGAAGAGATTTGTTGCTTCTTAACACCTTTAATTATTCTATTTGCAGGATGATGAGAACTTATAAAGGCGTTACAGTGAGTCATGTCCTATGTCCACGCATACATCACAATGCATACACCGTATATACTGTGTGATCTTAGAACAACTGACCCTAGTTTAGCTAAAAAAGGAAAAAAAAAGAAAAAACATTTGCATGTGGACCCAAGGTTTCTTAGGACGCTGTAAATATTCAGATTTCTGCTGCGTGCCGCTCAGTGTCCTGGGCTCCACGCACGAGCAGGAAGGGGAAGCACCCGCCTACTTCTTCCACCAACATCTCTGACACCCGCGTCCTCTCTTGATATGTGTTTAGCTCCCAATAAAGGGACGAAAACATGATTCTCCTCAGCCTGGAAGAAAGTTGGTTCATGGCAGTGATGGCAGTTCTTGCCATGTTCCCAACTTCACATTTCCAGAAACAAAACCACGCAAGTGTCCAAGCAGCCTCTCTTGGGGGCACACAAGCCCAGGGTGGGGGCCTGTCTGTGCCCACCCATGCTGCAAGGTGGACGGGGCTGCGTGCCCCAGATCTCTCCTGAATCTCCTTTCTGTCCACAGTGGCTCACCTAAGAGAATTTTCTCTCCCCACGACCTAATCACTCAACTTTCTCTGCAGGTTTACCTCCCAGAGAGAAGCAGTTATACTGATGGGAGCAGGTTCTAAAAGATTTGAAAATAGCTTTTTCTTATTTCCTGTCGAGCATATGGTGAGCCAGTTTATGTCATGGGCCTGGTAGAGTCGTCACGTTTGACGTTCCACCCTTAATATACCTCTAACCTTTCTGTTTCTGAAATTAAGAACTTTTATTTCTTAAGTCACCTCTCCGCTGTCCCTTCCTTTCTTTTGTCAAGAAGGGCATTTTCTTCTGTGCAGCAATTTTCGTAAAGAAGCACTGTTTTGATCTCTCCACGAGGGTGTTTTTGGACACGTTCAAGGCCAGATGCTCCACAGATGCCAGGCTCCCTCACTAGCAAAGTGACATTTTTCTGGAGCTGGATTTCTAGAGAAAGATTCAAATTTATGTAGGAAGGAAAGGTCAATATTCATTCATTGAAGAAATCAGTACCACACAGTAGGTGCTGGGGAAATGTAAAAATGACAAATTTCTACATTTGAAGGACTAGTGGCATCCCTTGGAAGTAATTGATAATGAAAGTGTTGAAAGTGACCATCTTACCCTTGCCTAGTATTCTAATCTCGATTTGCTTGTCAACTACCATTTCCTTTTAAAAGGAAGATTTTCTATGATCCAAGGAGAGACTAAATAATCTGTTCTACTGTTAAATTAGGTCTTATATGTCAATCTTCACATTTGCATCTTTCTTCAATATTACAGATAAATGTTACTAAACACATGGTGTTTATTCTTGTCCCCTAGTCTTCCTGTGAGCTCATCTTCCCTGAAGCTGGATAGCAACCTCCAGAAGAAGGGAGCTCTGTCTCCTAATTGCAGTTTCATTGTCCAGGTCACCCTCTTCCCACACCTGCCCTTCCCAATGTCCAGCGCACCAGCTTCTCTATGAGCAAGGAAACAGGGTGGGAAAGTCACAGGGATTGGATTCAGGAAAGTCTGGGATTGGATCCCAGTTCTCAAGGGACCTCAAGTCTTCAAGTCTTGGCTTTCTCAAAACATGAAATGAGGAGAAGAATAGCCCTCAGGGGGCTATTTCCGGGATCTCATTAGCTTTTCCCTAGATTTAGGTAGTGGTAGAGCCGGGTGCGTGTGAGCCCTGCTTAAGTGCTAGCTTTCCACTGCTTGCTGAGTTCCCCATGTTTTATAGACATCTTCTGAGTTCTAGCTCTCCTTCGAAGGGAAGTCAGGAGCACATGGCCCAGCATGATCCAGGCACTGGGGGACCGGTGAGTCTTGCGTAGAGCTGGGGCATGCAGAGTCTGGGGTCTTCACTTAGGTTACACAGCTCCAGGGTAAAATACAATGAATTAAAATTCATGCCGTTTGAGTCAAGTGACAAGCCCTCAAGATGCCCTCAGACGTTTATAGGGAAAGGACTGTGCAAGAGAAAAGATTCCATGGAGGAATCCCAGCTATGGAAGTGCCTTAAAAGGTGGGACCCAAGCCTGCCAATCCTCGGAAATGGATTGAGAAAAGTGTCTGTGAGATAGGTCTGTAACAGCAAGAAGGGATTATTCTTTTCTTTTTTTTAATGTTTTTTATTATATTATGTTAGTCACCATACAGTACATCCCCGGCTTCCGATGTAAAGTTCGATGATTCATTAGTTGCGTATAACACCCAGTGCACCATGCAATACATGAAGAAGGGATTATTCTTATATCGTAATTATCGTCATCTAGTAGCTGAAGTGTTACCCTCTATGAGAAAGGGATTTTAGATGTGTTTTAGGGATGCTCCTGAGAATAGAGAGTAGACCGGGGTCAAAATTTGGACCCAGGAAGGCATATTTCAGGCTGATGTAAAGACTGTCAGGTCAATGTGTCCGACAGTGGGTCACACCACGTAAGAAGTAAGGCGATCCCTGCGTGCAGACGACATGTGCAGTGGGTGAGTTTTGGTCAAGGATGCTGCAGGAGAGATTCCTAAAACCAGTGATAAGATCCACTTTCTACAAATATTTTCCATAACTGCAGATGACACTTATTATCTCCAAATGTATTATCATAAAAATAAGAATTTGCACGGATGTAATTTTTACTATTGTTGTCATTATTGTGGCTGGTATTTTTAAGTAGTAATTACTATTTAAATCAATAATAATTCTGGACCTAACAGCTCCAGTTCCCTGGTCTTACGAGGAGAGCTGAGAGTAGCTCAGGTGTGCAATTGCCCAAAGAACCTTTGACCTTTCGTCCCTGCCCTGATTCCTGGTGGAAAATTAGCACCTACGTTTCTTTCTCTGGGAAGATGCAAAGGACATTTTGTTGGTCCAAATGAAGCCGAAATGCGGCAAGGAGAGAGAAACATGGTTTTCTTGTTTTCATGATTACAGCCATTTACTCAGTTATATATATTCACCTATTTTCAAAGGAGAAAGGTTTCTTGAAAATCTTTTACCCTTTTGCCCCATTTCCCACCTACGTGATTTTTTTAATTGACTTTTGAAGCAAACTGACTCTAGTAGAGGCTTTTCTACGTAGGACCTGCTTTGCGATTCCCAAGGTTAATAAAGGGCGACTCAGAAGCCCAGGCGGGAAAGTAGGAGAGCTGATGGATTCTGTCCTCTGTGCTCACCTCCCTACCTCGATTCCCGTGCCCCTAAGTCCCCACCTTCTCTCATGCTCCCCAGCCCTTGGCTACCCAAAATTGTCCAAATCCACAGACCAACTGCCCTGAGGCTGCCTGAGCAGTCATTCCGTCTCTCCTCTCCTTTGCCCTCACTGTCCCCCCCTGCAAAGATGCTTCGCTCACACTAACTCGCCAACATCACCAATGACTCCGTCTTCTCAGTCCTTCCCTTCCTGGCTCTTTCTGCCCTTGACACTGTGGATCATTCCCTTCTTCCAGAACTCCTTCCTTTGGCTTTTCCTGTAGCATTTTGTGGGCTCTTCTCTTCCTTTTCTATGTGTGTAGGAGCATTTGAAGGTTTCCATCCATATCCCTCTCTTTTCGCACATTCTTACATCAACCTTAAAATGTTTGTATTTTGCCATTCCCACTGCCCTCATCAGCTGAGCCCCGCATGCTCACTCATCACCCCCAGCAGTATACCCCTTAGACACCTCAATCACAACCCCTCCAGCTGTCATTTAAACTCCCCTTTCTGATGAAAGGACCTTCTTTCCACCTCCCCTTTGCTACATAACAAGTTCTGACTTCCTTCTTGTGGTTCACCTCTGTGTCTCTTCCCCAAACAAAGCTTTCCTTACTGCACACCCCCGACATACTCACAGGCATTTCCATCCCATTTGCTAATCCCCTCGGTACCTGTCGCGTCTGCGAGGTGGGCTCCTGGAGCACAGGAGACACACTTCACTGACCATATGAGGTAGCAAGCTGCTTGGCAATTGGGGTCCAAAAAATATTTCAGAGAGGAGTTAGGGGAAGTCTCAAGCTTGCACAGCCCAGGGTTTAGCTAGCAGCTTTTGTTAAAGCGCCCGCCAAATTCTTGCTACAGTCTTCATGTGACAAATGGAGGCAAAAACTTCCAGTAACAAGGAAACTAGATGACATTCTGCAAAGATATTTATAATCCGAATGTCCTTTCTTCCAACTTTAAGATCAATGGAAACCAGAAGAGAGACAGAGAGTTAGAGAGAGACAGAGGCAGAGAGGTTTCCCTCATGGCTTGTGAAACAGATCAACCCTACCTTACCAAAAAAAAATCAGAAAGACACTTCACCCATCCTCCAAATTTTGCTTTCTGAATCAGACATTTGAACCAAGGGGGAAAACTCATAGTTACGTCTTAATTGAACATTCATGCTGTTTTTAAGTAGCTCACACATTAAACACTAACACACACATAGACAGCAATAGTACACACTTTTTTCTTTTCTTTTTTTTTTTATGCCCACTCAGAAAGCACAACAGAAGTCGAGAAGCTAGCAGACGTTGCAGAGGCATATTGCGTCCTAGTAGATATGATACCAACTGGCAACGATGGACTTTACATGTGTGTTTGGTTAGAGAAAAACAAAAGAAGAGAAAAGAACACTAGGATACCAGAAGGTTAACCCGGGTTCTCTATTGGGAGTGAGATCATTTTTCTCTTTATCCATTGTGTATTTTTTAACAATTTTCCTTAATGAGCTTCATAGTACTTACCTGGGAAAATGTATTTTAAAATTTTATGAATAAGCAGAAAGCTGCTGAAAAGACAAAAATGGGTATGCTAATATTCAAATCTGAAACTTCGAAGCCAAGGTGTTTTCAATATAAAATAGGTTTTAAATATGATGTGTGGAAACTTCCTCTGGCCCCAAGTCCCGGCTCTACCGCCTACAAAGGAAAGAGGCTACCCATAGCTGCCAGTCTTCCCAAGGAGACAAGATTTACTGTCCGGGTGGGGGCGGGAAGGAAAAATGTTAGCAGATATTGATTGCAATTAACTTTGCCACCGATTGGTGCGTGACTCCAGGTGAGCCCTGCTATTTAGTAAATGGGGTAAGACTCTCAAAGATTAATGGAGGTTGTCAATAGGTGGTGGGCTTGGGCCCAGGGGGTCACATAACTCCATTTTTCCCACTTTGAAAGTGAAATTATCAGAGAAACATGGACAGACATTATGTGAATAAAGAAAGTGATCAATGCCGCTCATCATATTCCCGTCCGTAATCACCACGACTGAGCCCAGAAAAAACAAAGCTCCTTTTATTGATGTTCTAAAGTGCATGGCCTGGATGCCTTCTGCAATTAAATATAATTGCATGACTCTGTTTGCTTCCTGCCTGATGCTCTTATTTCTGGCTCTTCTTGACGGAGCCCGGGCAGCACCCCTTCAACTGCTGTCCCTACACTAAGTGCTTTGTGTGGATTTCATGGAGCTGGAGACGTAACTGCCCCTGTCACAAAGCCAAGGGCACCTGAGAGGGGGCTCCCACACCCCCCTTGCCTCACACCGGGTGCGTGGCCAGGAATATAGATTAGTCCCATTAGGATCGATTGGGTGGAAGTCATTTCTCCTGGGCAGCAGAACAGAATCGGGAGAGGGCAGATAACTCCGTGTGCTTCTCCACATCTCTTCCTCACTTAGCAGTGCGAATCTGTCTCCCTATCGATTTGCTCACGTGAAGGGTTACCAAGGTAAATGTCATCATTCTTGGAGCTGATTAGAGAATGCAGGAAATCAGAATGGGAGCAGCAGCCGTGACGTAGAAAAGCGCAGATTCCAGAGGTGGGGCTGGTGCTGCAGAAAACCTTGGGAAATCCAGTTTCTGGCGGGTTGATGAATTCAACTTCACTTCAGTCCCATCATCCAGAGATCCCTTTACAGTCCCTCGTAACAGGGAATGCAAGTTCCCCTAAATCAGTATGTTTTCTCGGGGACTATGGTGCCCCCATAAATCATCATTTGCACGACATATTTGTACTAATAAATCTACCTTGAAGAGAGGGACAGAGAGCAAAGTAACAATAAACCACAGTTCTAAGCCGTAGGGAGAATAACATAAAACCCAAGTTTCTACGGACAGATTTGTGTGGCTACAGTCATATTAAATGAGTTTTCTCCCCCGGGTGGCTGTGGGCGCAGGTCAGCGTGGAACCGTCTGGTGGAATGTGCCTTCCCCTGGGGACAGGAGGCTGAGAGTTACTCACGGACAGGAAGACAACCCGAAAGCAAAGCAGTCAGAGAGCCAGTTGTAAGTTCATTTGTCTTGGATTCTTCTCAATTACTTTTCCTGAAAGGACAAAAATGGAGCAAGTTTATTTAGTGGTTTGGATAGAGAAGGACGAAATGGATTACTCAACAAAGTAAACATTCCCTCTGGAGCCCCCGGTGAAGGCCCAGCAACCCGGAACATTCCTAACAAGTTAGGGAGAAGCCAGATGTGCTGAAGACTTAGTGATGACATTAGAGACATCTTCATAGTTCCCTAACCTGATTGCTGTTTTGTAGAAGATTGGTTCTAGCCTTTTCTGCAAAATCTTTCACGTTGAATGTAGAGAATTCTTGACAACGATAAGGAGGAAGTAGGGGCCATGGGGCTGGACGGGTTTGGGTTAGAATTCTCATCCCATCATCTATTCTACAGGAGATGAGTTTCCTGACCTCCGTGAGAGGGGTGGTAATGAGCACCTGGGTTGGGGGGAGGGTTGTTGTATGGATGAATTGACATAGATTGTCTTATTTTTTTAAAATGCCCTAAACAGTGACCACAGAGAGCTCAGAACCAGACACAAACAATGCGTCCAATAATGGTGCTTTGTCTTTTTCCATTTTTAATGACTTGATGTTCGTTGCTCTTTTCATTTAAAATCAGAAATCATAGTGCTGGAAGGGGCGTGAGAATGGGCCTGTCTCATCACTGCTCATTCCGCCTGAGTTAGACTTCCTCGAAGGCTCGCTGGAGTCGCTGAGGAAGACACGCTCGTGACCCGCGCCGGAGAGCGGGACCCAGACTCTGGACTTCCGATGCAAGCTCTGCCCCCAGCAAGCCACGCTTCCAAAAAGCGGTTGTTGATTTCTTGTTTCTGTTTAGCCAAATTAAACTTGATTATAGTGGAATGTTTGAAAATTTTTTAAAATTAAAGCGTACAAAAATAACAAAAATCACCATACCACCTGCATCCAGAGATAAACGCTGCCCACCCTTCCGTGTGGGAAATGCAGGATCACCCGCCCAGGCTCTAACCACGCACCTGGGAGAGAAGCGGCCCTCTTCAGGTGCAGCCAAAGAAACAAACAAAAGTCCTTTTTCCTCTTCAGATGAGGGGTGTTCTGTCTTATATCTTATCCTTTTCTGACAGAGCATCTCTGAAACATTGCTACCTTGTTTCGCATGCGAAAGCAAAAGCGGCTGTTTCTACCGTCTTCTTTCCCTCCAGCCAGCCAGAGAGCAAAGGCCACTGTGGGCCAAACGGTCACTAGCCAGACTCTACTCAATTTGGAATTAATAAAGTTTTCAACCGAACTATTATTTCATTACCTGGTGGAAAGTATGCACTGATCCCATTGCCCAAATGTTTAAATTGTTTGGCGTCACGAAAAGCCAAGTTTAAAATAAAAATGCTTGGCAAGAAGGAGTCCCCTGATGAAAAGCGTGTGTCGAAAGACAAACAACAACACAGTGAGAGTACGTGCTTTCACTCTGGGTTGCTGGACAAATCATTCATCTTGATCTAGATTATAAATTAAGTCCCTATACTGCGATGTTTACTTAAAGAATAATGTGGCCTGATTTTAGAAAATTATAGGATTAGGTCATACAATTGCATATAATCACATCTTTGTATGTGGACGCATGTGCAAACATTGAGCGTGTACCCACGTGTGTGTGTCTGCAGACACAGATGGGGTATAAACGTGCGTGTGAACGCTGGGCGTGTGTGTGTCAAGAGTGAGACAGGCAGAGAGGGATTGCCAAGGGATGCAGATCTGGCCTTGAGACCCGGTCTGGGGCGTGTCAGGAGCTAAAACCGGTTGAAGGAGAGGATGAGTCCCTGAACTGTTCACTGTGCCCCTCACACCGTCCTCTGTCCTTTATTTGTAATAAACCCCTCATCCGCGCTAAAGTCCTAATGGGTTGCTTGTTCTCATTAGCTTTGTTTGGCGAAACAGGAAACAAGTTTAAAGAGAAAATCCAACACAGTGTCACACGACTAGAATTAAGCCCAGCTCCACGTAAATTCAAATATTCTCTTTCTTCACCGGGTTTCTTCTTCACTCTTCCACCTGTGGGAGAGTGGGACAGATTTAAGTAACAGGAAAGGGAGCACCCTCCGACAGGTAAAGAATGAGCCAAGGCGCTTAGTTTAAGAGGGCTGGGGAGTAAAGAGAACATAGGGAATCCTCCTCCGGAGGAGAGCTAAGAAGTCTATGCCTGAGGGCACCTTCTGGAATAATGACATCTCAAGCCAGGGTTGTCAGGAAAGTCACCTTGACCTTCCTGTTCTTCCCGCAGTGGGTGACCTGGCATATTCAACACCCAGGAAGGATCATTTTTAACACCCTTCTCCTTGACATGGCAGAATTGTTTCAGTGCTCATCATGTAACTATCAGGGTTGATCAGCATTTTCTTGACTCATTCTTTGCTTTTAAATGGAACAGTAAGAGGTGTCTGGCTGGCTCAGTCTGTAGAGCACATGACTCTTGATCTTGGGGTCATGAGTTCAAGCCCCATGTCAGGTGTAGAGCCTACTAAAAAATAATAAAATAAAATAAAATAAAATAAACAATGATTTAAATAGAAGAATGCATTTTACTTTTAAAGACGTAAAAGTTCAGTAACCAGCATTGTTATGGATTGCAACCTGCATTATTTATCAGCAAAACTCTCCGTCTCACAGTTTGTACATCATTGGCTCTTTTAAAAGTTATGCGCAACTTGGGGCACCTGGGTGGCACAGCGGTTGAGCGTCTGCCTTCAGCTCAGGGCGTGATCCCGGCGTTCTGGGATCGAGCCCCACATCAGGCTCCTCTGCTATGAGTCTGCTTCTTCCTCTCCCACTCCCCCTGCTTGTGTTCCCTCTCTCGCTGGCTGTCTCTATCTCTGTTGAATAAATAAATAAAATCTTTAAAAAAAAAAAGTTATACGCAACTAAGAACCTCCGATACTTGCATTGAAGGACAAAACTGAAGGAATTCAAATTCCACTTCTTCTTCCTAATGACTGTGCTACATGTAAAGTTACATCCAAAGCTACTGTTAGAACAGGGATCTGCGGCAGCCCAGAGTGGGGGCCGCCAGTGCGCCTGGAGTGAGCCTGCCCACTGCCAAACCACCACGAACCTACTCAGATGGGAGTGTGAAGCTCAGTCCACATGCGTGGGCACAAAGGCAAGGGCAGGTCCTCAAGGCTCCAGCCTAGGCTGACAGCTGTCCTACTCCCTCAATCCCAACTCAGCTGTATTATTATTATTGTGGTTATCATGGTCGTTGTTGTTGTTTATCATCATTATCATTTTTGTCTTATTTTTCCAGCCACCCACAAAACACAAAGAGGAAAAAATGTTTGTGTGCAATTTACAACACCTAGCCACTCTCCACCTTCTACGAGATGCCAGGTCTCTAGACAGGCTTGAGCTCTCGTGCTGGAAGTGACCCCAAGGTATTGGGGTGTGTATGGGAAACAAGTTAGAAGCGGGGGGCACCTAACTCCAAAGCTTGTGTGCTTTGCCTCTTAGGACCCCTGCAAGCACACAGGAGGACACAGAGTGGAACATAGGGGACATAACCATGCCGGGTAGAGGCTGAGTGTCTGTCTCATCAGACTTTCTCATCCAGCAGGATAGGGAAGCGGAGG
Organism: Ailuropoda melanoleuca; assembly: GCF_002007445.2. NCBI lineage: Eukaryota > Metazoa > Chordata > Mammalia > Carnivora > Ursidae > Ailuropoda > Ailuropoda melanoleuca. The sequence goes on from NC_048221.1 coordinate 140,872,333, forward strand.
GGAGGGTGTGAGTTCACGCGGGCTTCTGAATAAGGCCAAGGTATGAAAAGATTAGACTGATGGATGGTGTCGGCCATTGCACAACAATGTGAATGTGCTTAAATTCACTGAATTATATACTTGCATACAGTTAAAATGGCAAATTTTCAGCCAGGTATATTTTACCACAATTCTTAAAAGATAAAAATAATAAGGATTATACCAAAAGTGGAAGAGAGTATGAAATGGAGGGAAAAACCACAATGGGGAGATCAAGTAAATTTTTATAAGATTTTCCAGGAAAAAAAAAGTGGTATTATTCTACTTTTAAAAAAAAGATATGACTTCAATAGTCAGGCATTACTTTGGGCAACCAAAAAACGTTATTATATGTCTTCCATTTAATGTTGGATTTTTACTCGTTGCTGACTCTCTGTGATTTACTGGGCCTTCCAAGGAAAGCAATAAAGTCAATTAGACTCTTGTTTGCTGAAAAATAAATGCCTATCTGTTACAGGGCATGTTTTTACTCAGACTAAAATTCCTAAAGCCCCTCTTTCTAGCTAGAGTGGGCATCCTCCCAGCTTTGCCAGAGAGACATCGCTGTGCCGGTTTCCGGAGTCCTTCTGGGGCAGCCATATTGCCAATGTGGACCCTACATTTGGAATCGTGCTTCCTACACTGTTTTATGCTGATTATTTTTCATTTCTACCTGCTTTGTATTTGCCAAAAGGCTTCTTTGCTTAATTAGGGAAACAGGTTTGGGGAATAAAATTGCAGGAACCAACAGAAAATAATTGCATCTCAGATGCAGGGTTTTAGGAAAATTGTCTGCTCATCCTTCTCTTTGGCTTCTTACCTCCAGCAGCCCCCTGCCAATATGTGTCCACTGGGAAGAATATTCTAAAAGACAGCAGGTAATTAAGATGTTTTTGGCATTGAGTGAAAGTTCCACATGATTTTTCATAGTGCGATGGGTTTGAAAGCATTCCCATGTGGTATAAAGAACATTCACAACTGTCAAGTAAACTCGAAAATTAAGTTAAAATAACCCCCCCCCACACACACACAGAGAAACATAGCATTTTAAAGTAGGAAATGACATTCACAATTTAGCTTAATCCCCTCATTTTACAGTTGAGCAAACTGAGGCATGGAGAGGGTAACTGACTTGCCACAAAACTAGACAGAGCCCGAGTAGAGAGAACCCAGATGTCCTGCATCCTGAGTCTGGGTATTATTCTATTTTATTGAAGAAGAATAAAATCTGCCTGTATTTTATTTCACAATCATAATATATATTCAAAATATAGTTAAATTTGTTTAAGAAAAAGCATTTAACTTATGAGTGCAATTGTACTTTTAAAGCCACTACAGTATAATATAGTAATACTAATATAATATTCAGGGAGTTCAACAATAAAAAAAAGGCAACTTAAAATTGGGGAAACAAACTGAAGAAGTAATGAGAGATGTGGAATCACTTCATTCATTCATATGTCAGTTTATTCAACAAGCATGGCCCTTCAGTTCGTTGACAATAGATGAGGGTGAATAAGACAGTTCTAAACCCACATATTAGCCAGAGGAATGGAACGCAAAACCAAAAACATATGACATCGGTGGCAGCGTCCACGGCGTGCTGCGGTGACGGGGACACGCCCCTAGTGTGGAGCTCTTTGCGTTGGAGCTCCGGTTGAGACCAGATCCAGACCTTCACTGGGCACCTACGGGGGGAGATGAAAAAAACCCAGCCGCTGTCCTAGGGGCGGGGACTGCGGTCTGATTGGACAGGGAGAGATCGGAAGATGACGTTTCTATCAGACTTCTCCCCAGAAGAGGCGGTGTGCAGGGTCACCTGAGGGAGAGTTCCAGAAACGCCTTGCAGTCAAGAGCAGCCCCTCCCCACGAGTCGAGAACGTGAAGGAGTGAACTGGGACATGTGTGCTGCTTCTAGAGGGCGAATGAAAAGCAAAGGGAGCGGCAGCCTTTCAGAAACGCAGGGACACAAAATAGAAGGCAAGGAGAGCCCCCAGCGAACCATGGGGAGCCACAGAGGGTTCTGGTGACACAGAAGGCTTTCCACCTCCACAGGATCCCTCTGCTAGCAAGAGGAGGCTGGGGACAAGATGACGTTGGAGAAGTTCAAGCAAGACATGGCCAGACCATGAGCGAGAGCGGCAGCGCTGGAGAGGGAGAGGAAGGAGGCGATTTGAATGAAAAGGAACATGGCGGCTTGGACAGGACATGAAGGGTTTAGGAAGCTCTGCTGTAGCTGTCACGAGAGTGATTGGCTGGATGTTGGTGTCATCAGCTGAGATGACAAAACAGTAGATTTGGAGTCAAGATAAAGGCTTTAAGTGATTAAATTAAGGTATAGGGCAACATTCATGATTGAATGTGATGCATTTAAAAAGACTTGCCATGTAAAAGATTCTGTTCATTTACTATAAGGAATGATTATATTATTACCAACAGCTGCAAGATTAATCATTAATTTCAATAACTATTAAGTTAAATAAAACGTTTTCCTGAGCATCTCCTGTAAGTGCCTCATCTCACCGGAGGAGTGGTGCTATCCTAACTGGCTAAAGAAGTGACTTAAGAAAAGGTCGTAAGTGGAACACCTGGGTGGCTCAGTCAGTTAAGTGTCTGCTTTCGGCTCAAGTCATAATTCCGGGGTCCTGGGACTGAGTCCCTCATTGGGATCCTTGCTCAACGGGGAGCCTGCTTCTTCCTCTGCCTGCCGCTCACCCTGCTTGTGCGCACTCTCTCTCTCTCTCTCTCTCTCTGACAAACAAATACAATCTTAAAAAAAAAAAAAAAAGGAAGGAAAGAAGAAAGAAAGAATGAGAGAAAGAAAGAAAAAGTTATAATTGGATGAGAAAAGTCCCAATCTGGAATTCCAAGTTCTTTCCCAGTCCATGTGTTATAATATCATACTTTTTAGTATAAATTAGATAGCTGTAGGCTGCATAACATCGTACCCGTGTGATGTCACCCACGGAAGCCCCTTCAAAGAGCCGGCCAGTCCCACAGCCTAGTATCTGTGACCCAGGCATTGTGGGTCACATGATCAGGAAGGGCACAGAAGGCCCCGGCTGCCCCCTACCCAGCCCTCTGAGGACTCCGAAGTCTCCAAATTCAATGTGGTCCCCAACAAAATGTCTCGTGCGGCTCTCAAGTGCACCTGCTCCCCACGGCAGCGGCCATCCCTCCTCCTCTGGCTACTGGCAACGAGTTTCTGCCAGCCTCAGCCACCTTGGGCATCTGCCATGGTCCTAGGAAAGCGCTTCCAGAGGTGCTGGGCCTGCCCCCCAGTGCCAGGACCCCCAATATCCCCCTGGAGCTCCTGCATCACAGGCTCACTCTCTGTCTGTTGAGGCCCAGAGGACCACGGCCAGGTAACACCAATATTTGCTTCTCATCAATGCCCAGTCTCACTCAGACAAGGTCATGAGGACAATGAGCTGACCTTTGACTTAAGTCAGATGACACGCCTGCCTCCCCTTCACATAGAATGAGGTCTTTCCCATGTGTGTCCTTGGTCTTCAAGCAGCCAGACAGTAAGGCAGCCGCACCCCCAACCCCCGGCCCCATTCTGTTACCTCCTCGAATTTTCCATCAGCTTAGGACAGTGGGACTCCTGAGGTCTGTGCTCATTGAGCACCCCTGAAAACCACAAGCCTCTCCCCTCCCTCCTGGCTGCGCTCCAGCTTTCTCTGGACTCTATTTTCCTATGTCCCACGGTTTTCTGTACATGTTAAGTTTTGTTAGTTTGTTGCATGCCTTCCCCTATTAGGGTGTAAGTTCTATGCAGGCAGGATTTTCCCAGTTTTGTTCAGTACCCGCAAGAGTGCCGCGTACAGCAGATACTTGATAACTATTTGTTGGTTTATGGAATGAATACACTGGCAAAGACGGCCCTGAGCCCTCAGGTGACAGGTACCTGAAATTTACAGGGAGCATTGAGAGCTTACAGTGGACCTTCAAGTGCTTTATCTTCTTGACCCCGTAAGAACCCTGTTAGGTAGTCAGGCTGTCTTCACCCCACCAGGGTCACAACAGTGAGAACGGTTCACAGACCTACCCCAGGTTCACAGCTCTGGATGATACTTGGCAGACACAAGACTTGAATTCAGGTCTGCTGGCTCCTGTCCTGGATTTATTTGCTTCCAACAACCCTGCCCTAAGTGACTTTGGAAAGTTCACAGAGCTGGTTGAATCAGTGGTGAACTCTGATGGCCCACCTTCCAGCTGTCCTTGGCCCCATTACCCCAGACTGCTTCCCCAGAGGACTCAGGATACCTTGACTCAAAGCCATTGGAAATACATCAAATTTTCCAGAAAAACCCTAGCCAAACACTCAAGAAACGTAAGAAAAATGGAAGCAGTATTTGAAATAAAGAGTTGTTTTGATCCATCCCAGTTGTCTGTCTATCACCATCTTAAATATCATTTGTTACGACTAATGAGTAATGTCAAAATTTGGCAGTGAGGAAGCTGGTACCACACAGAGGCTGCTGAGACGTGTTACTGTTTATTTTCCGAATCTCCTAAATCCCTCCTCAGTCCTAGAATTTGGCTTCCCTGCGTGACTGTGTCCTGCCCTGGGGCGGCTTCCCCGACCTGTTCTTGCCAAATACATTTTACCCCCGGCTCTCCTTCCAAGCGAATGTGGGTGGCAAGTTATTTTTAAAAAGACGTTAACAGGGTTAGTTTTCCCTTTGCTGACTTCACATAAATTGCCTCCATCCTTTGGACGAAGAAGGTTAAATCTCTTGAGCTAGCGAAGATAAGAGGACTTAATATAGATGCTTTTGCATTTTAATTTATGGGGTGAGTGATGGAGATGGAAGGACGGGCACTTCCTGCCTGGCCTTCCCTCATCCTGGGACCAGCTCAGATGCAAGATGTTCCATCTCAATCGGATTCTCCCCCTAAAACCCGTTAATAATTTTTTTTAAAGTCATGTTATATAGGCTTGTATGGTCTTTTTATAGTTTGCTGTAAACTATTTTAGTTGCCTCTTCAATCTTTGTCCTGGTCTTTCCATTTCTAATTTCAAGGCTTAAAAGTTACTTTTGAGAACCCAAAGAAAACACTGTTAAGTCGAGGATGAAAGAAAGGGAGAGATAAGGCCCTGTAAATATAAATGATTGCCAGATTAAGTCTGACAGAGCTGTTTTCTCCTGCAGCAGCGTTTTACAGCCTTGCTGAATAAAGACACACGAACATCGGCCGCCTGCTGCCCGAGTCTGGGTTTTTACGGGGCTCTTTCATCGAGAGCATGTAGACCTCGCAAGCTCTCTCCGGAAGCCGCATCCGTGCCTCTCCCGCTCTGCGCCCAGGATGGGGTAGAGTCTGCCCGGAGAAAAGAGCAGGGCTTGACATCAGGAGGGGCTCCAGGCTGCTGTGCCCGCGCCTGGATGGACCGCGATCTACGCTGTGCCGCGGGGAGGAACCATCAGCCCCCGGGAGGACGCAGCCCCCAGTCCCCACAGCCCACCCCTCCTGTCTGCTGGGCTTAGAGGGTGCTCTGCAAGGAGAGAACCCCAAACAAGGAATTCAGGGGCATGGAGACGGGACAGCCTGCCATCCTTCCGAAACGGTGCAACGCTCTCTACCTGGACCCTTTACCCGGGAGCGCGACCAGGTAGCCTGTGCGGGTCTCTGTCTCATTTGTCTTTGAGCCTCAGGGCTCGCCAAGGTGGATGCACACAGCGGGCATCATGCTGCTGCTTGGCCAAGGCTTCGGGGGTCCATGAACAGCCCGCTCTGCAGATGTGAGTGGAGAGAGGCAGCCACGACCCATCGTCCGGATGGGGTGCAGAAAGAACGCCGTGGTGACATCTGAATGGGGCCAACGCAAACCCTGGGGCCTGTGATTCCCTGTTGCTGTGTTGCGGAGTCAGAGAACACCGCCAAGTTCTTAGTGAACCTGAAGACACCTTTCTCGTTTCCTGGATAAAAAATGGAATCTGAGGCTGGATGGTCTGAGGTCGTACTCAATGGGGGAAGCTAGAGCTGACCCCCAGACGCCTGCCTCCCAGCTCAAGGCTTTCCTGGGCATACCGCCGCTTCTAGAAGGCGGCAGCCCCTGTGGCACGGTAAGCTACTTCGCTGTCCTTATCTGCACCACACGCCAGAGCCTGCAGACAGCAGGTGCTCAATAAATGCTTAGCAAACAAATAAATGAATACAGGGATGAATGGAGGGATTGATGGATAAACCGTGACTCACTATAAATGATACTCGGTCTGAACACAGGGAAGCTTATAATTCACCAAAAATATTTCTTCGATGAAGCAACACGTCAGCCAAAGGGTCTCCCCTTCCTCCCTCGCAGCCCACCTGAAACAAGTCAGGAGCCAGAATAAAGATTTTATCTCTGTCGTGCGTGTGTGCTTAGCCCCAGCCCATCCTGCACCGATGGGTGGAGTGTACGAAGAAATCAAAGCCGCGAGTGAGAGCCGTAGCAATTAGGGACAGGGAGGATTGCAGGACATGTGGGCTCGCTCTCCTGCTGTGTGCTCTGTGCACGTATGTGAAGGACGGGATGTTGTCTCTGGAATGACTCCAGTTAGAGCCCATCCCGGCCACATTCTAAGTGCATTTGAACTCAGATACAAGAATGAGCGTGACTACCAGGTGTCCACACATCTCCCTGTGCTGTGCACCTTTGAGTCTCTACCTTTGAAAGTGTTCTTGAAGGCTTCCTCTCCTCTCCTTCCCTCTGCCAATGCCTCTGGCAAGCTGGCATCTCTTCCGTAGAGAATAAGGCAACAGCTTGTAAGCAGTCTGAGAATGCATTCCTCTCTCTGCCTCATGCACCTTCAACGTGGCTTCCAGAATGGTCTTTCTGGAACGCTGTGTGCTCCTGTCACCCCCTACTTAGAAACCTTCTGCAGTTGTCCGCCGCCTGCACAGGCACATGCACACTTCAGGACACGTGCAGGGAGTAGGAATTGTAAGAAATGCCCCATGTTGGCTTTTTGTTTTGTTTTATTTTTTACACAAGAGATGATCTATCTGAGACCACTGTATAGATCGTGGAGCCAGACTGCCTGATCCCGAGTCTCGGTTCCCCTGCTTACAAGCCCCATGTCCTTGGGAAAATCGTTTGTCCTCACCCGGAGAAAGACTAATACACACTCACCCCATGGGTCACTGGGAGGATGAAGTGTGTCCGTGCAGGCCACGCGCTTAGAAGAAAGCCAGCTCAGGCCCGGCTCTGTGGTAGCGTCCATGCTGGGCGCCACTGCAGTGGTCACAACAAAGAAAGTCCCTCCTGTCCGGCACACAGAAACGAGCACCTTGTGAATGCTGGCCCTCGATGCCATAGCCCAGTGTTTTCTGAAGATCCTGGAGTGTGCACCTCACAGAGAGCTGAGTGATAGGCTCCTGGGCTCAGGGCTGCAGGGAGGCACCCATGTGCCCAGAGACCTTGCCTTCTGGCTGCCAACCCCAGCGCCCCTTGGCCTGGCGGGGATCCTCTCCCTCTACAACCCCCCCCCCCCCCCCCTTTCCTCTCTTCTCGCGTTTCCTC
>NC_048221.1:140879965-140905516 GCF_002007445.2 Ailuropoda melanoleuca
GCAGGCAGCGAGAGAAGGAACACAAGCAGGGGGAGTGGGAGAGGAAGAAGCAGGCTCATAGCAGAGGAGCCCCATGTGGGACTCGATTCCAGGATCCTGGGATCATGCCCTGGGCCAAAAGCAGATGCTTAACTACTGAGCCACCCAGGCGCCCCTGCCTGACACCTTTTTGACTCAGATCCTGGGATCATGCCCTGGGCCAAAAGCAGATGCTTAACTACTGAGCCACCCAGGCGCCCCTGCCTGACACCTTTTTGACTCAAAGACCTAGTTGTCCTTTGAGAGGCTCTGGTACACAGTGGGAGGGGAAGAAAAAGTCCTCTCATTTCACATTCTTCTACAGCAATGACAACAGAATACTAACTGGCACCTCAATGAGCTCCGGTCCTGCAGAAACATCTAGCTTAGGGACCTGCCACCCCCTCCAGGGATCACCCACCCCACCACTTACCTGCCTTTCCTGAACACCAGAGACCCACACCATCCTACCCGTGACGCTCTCTGCCTCTCCCTGACCACAGGTGTGAACTCCTATTCATCCTTCAAAACCCTTATCAAATGCCTCAGCTTCTGAAATCTCTTCCCATAGAAAGTTCCTTCCCCTAGACTTACCTCCAAGATTATTGGCTGTCAAAGCTAATGGAAAGTTCCACAGGTTCCACAGGTTACACAGCAAACAAAACCCGTGAGCACCTGAGCGTGGTAACCTCACATCCGCAGGGAGCCCCGCTTCCCCAACACCTCTGCACCCAGGACTGACTGGAGCAAGAGCCAGGCCTTTCTGTTCCCTTCATACGTAGTTTTCCCCTGACAAAAATCACATCCCTGGCCTCGTGATGCAGCTAAAACTGCCAGGGGGTCTTTTCTTTTTGTTACTGCACGTAGCCAATTTCAAACATTTAATTTTCACAGTGGTGAGATTTGGAGTCAGAAATGTGGCCTCCCCTCCTGGGGCCACCGACAGATCCTAGGGTCTGAAATGACTCGCTGATCCCTCTGAGCCTTTGCCTCCACACTGGATGCTTGGCACAGGGCTGCTGGGGAGGCAGAGAGGAAGTGCTCGATAAATGTGACTGTCCCTTCCCTCCCTCTGGCCAAATAGCACATTTACTCCATCGCCATCCCAACCCCCGCCCCCTCATTGCTCCATTGCTGCCCGTGTTCAGGGCAAGGGTGGTTTTGTCTTTTGACAGTCCTAATCAAGAGGACCACGTACAGACAGGATTGATTGGGGGGGGGGGTGTCCCCCTTGAGGAGGCCCTGGTGTTCCTTCCCCAAATGGGCTTGTTTGGGCTGTACAAGGGCTGCCCCAACTTGAAAGGTACTTGATAACCTGATGGCCTTTTCTTACCCCGGGGCTCTCATTCCAGTGACTGAACAGCCAGACTTCTGGAAAACAGTAACAGGGTAAAACAAAAGCGTCTTCTTTCCTTGAATATTTGTTCCCAACTGTCTAGTAAATAAATTGTGCTTCTGTTAATAGACTGAGAATGATCACCCCGTGTTTTTTTTCAGCACATATCAGTTTACATGACACACTCACCTCTACTTTCCCACTGAATACCCACAATGACCCTGTGAGTCAGGCAGGGGAAAAGGGTCCCCAGTTCAGAGGGGAGAAATCCGAGGTGCTGAAGACCAGGTGGCTTGTTTAGGTGATGCACGCTAATGGAATCGCTGGCGAGAAAAGGCAGTCTAATAGTTCTGATCTTTTAAAAAATGCTGAAATGAAAATAATTGTCTTTCCTGTTTAGATAAAATTATGTTCTGAAAATGGGTTATAATGGTAATAGTTACTAAGTTGTAAGTGCCTGCTACAAACCAGATACATTATTTACATTGTGTCTATTTCTCAGAAACACTGAATCTCAGAGAAGTCAAGTCACTTGCTGAGAGTCCCAAGACTAGGGAACAAGAGAAGCTGGGTTTGCAGCTGAGGGGGCCTCTGCAAATTCTGCAGCCTCATGCAGCCCGAGACCCAGGACGGTTGTGTCATGGCCCCTGGGACGCCCCCTGGTAAACCCCGCAGGTAGGAGCCCAGCAGTGAGCGACGTAACCAAAGGCCCCTGGCCCCCCTGAGACTGTGTTCCAGCAACATAATCCCTACAGCAAGCTTGGTAAAAAGTTGCGTTATGCACACGAGCTGAAAGACAGAGCCGGCGCAAGGGTCCGTCCGCAGACACGGGACAAAATGTGGTGCACGCACACGACGGGGCACCAGTTCACCTGAAGAAGGAGGGACATTCCGACACATGCGACAGCATCGATGAACCTTGAGGACGGAACGCTCCGAGAAATAAGTCAAACACAAAAGTACAGGCACCGTGAGTCAGCTCGCATGGGCTTCCTGGAGCGGCCGCGGTGCCCTCCCAGGGCTGGGCTGGGGCGGGTGGGGGGGGGTGTCTGCTGAGCACAGAGTCTCCATTTTGCGAGATGAAGTGAGTGCGGGATGTGGATGGTGGGACGGTTGCCAGCGGTGTACATGTGCTCCATGTCCCCGCACTCCACTGCACACTTGGAAATGGGGGACCTAGTGAATTTTGTGTTATACGCCATCCACCACAGGAAAAACTTTTAAAGCGATTCGGACCAACTCTTCTGTTCCCTGGGCGTGTTCACACTGCCTTTGCTGCTGGAAAACCCCCTATCCCAGGCTCACGCCTTCAACACCCTGCGGACATGTGACAACCTTCACAACCCTTTGCGACCCCCTAGAAAATGCATTCTCTTTCTAACTTGAGTTCTTCAGGCGTGTATTCCTGGACCTGCCACACTCCTGCGGCCCTCAGTTTCTAATGTCACCTCCCTGCAGGTGAGCTCCAAGTGGGCTACCCTTTACCGGCAGCCTCCAGCAGAGAACCTCACACTTAGAAGGTGCTGGAGGCTGACGGGGGAGTGATTGCATGAGCCAGTGTCGGTTCATCCCCATGTCTTCTTCACGCATTGAGACTTTGAAAGTGCCAACAGGAATTGTACAGTTCAGAAAAGACTTTGCACATGACCAAGACCCTAGGTGGTGGAATTGCTATGTAGAAGCCAGATCTGAGAGTCAGAACCAACTGCTCGAAGCAGCTGTTTCCAGAATGGCCCTTGACATGACTTACTTCCCTGCAGCATCGTATCTGCTTCATGAAACATCCCTGATATTCCCTCCAATATCACACGTCTTATCCAAAGGTCAAGAACAAGTCAATGGCAGAGCTAGGATCTGAATCAGGTGGATGGAACGCCCGTGTATATTAGTAACCACTCTCCTGTTTGTCTGTCCTGTTTAATGCACGTCACCAATATAACAAGGTCTACCTGTTGTCCATGTGGTTGGAGTCAGCCTCACCTCCCTGGCTCTCTTTGAAATGTAAGGTCAGATGTGGGACAGAGGACTGTGTGGAGCGTGTTACAGAATATTCAAGTCCAAGGTTATAAGCACATTTTGTGTAAGTTGTATTGGCATCTCCTTTGGCAGGGGATGGGGGGACAGGGAGAGAACTGCTCCATTAAGTTAATAATACTAATAAGAATTAATTTTAGGCTCTTATTTTGTGAAAATGTCAGATATTTTAAACAAGTTTCCTGCAAAGTTCATAAAATTATAACATTAAATATAATAAATTATAAATATAAATATAACATTAAAAATGCCAAGGAGTCAAAAATCTCAAAAGAGCCTCTCCTTGTGGCAAAAATTCCTAAAGCATCCTGAATGTTTGATTTTAAGTCTGGCAGCCAACGCTGAGAGTCAAAGCCAAGGGACTTCATGATATTGGTAGAGCAATTTCAAACTCTGTTTAGGGGGCAAAGGGTGCCCCAAGTGAAGAATTTGGATGGGGCTGGCATATTAAGAGAGTAAAAGAAATCCCCCAGAACCAGCACTGAGCATCACTGCCTGACAAGCAAACTGGGGAGTGCCAGCCTGCCAAGGCCCTGCTCTGCTGAGCACCTGCAGGACCCAGGCCGTATGAGAGGGACGATTCAACAGGACAGGCTTGCCTCGCGCTGACTCAGCCATCAAATGATGGGAGCTCCTCTCTGAAAATGTCTAGGATGGGAAGCTGCCACTGGACAGGTTTTTATCACGGAAGTCTGCCCTTAAACATGGAAGAAGGGGATTTCAGCCCCTTGGCCAAAGACAGTTACTGTGGTTACTCCTGGGCAAAGGAACGGGACTTTGAGAGGACCTTCACCAGCCAGGGGACAGGCTCGTCACTTCCCCACTCTGAGACCAAACACTGGGTTCTGTCGGAACACCTTAAGCGTGTTTAGGGTCTGGGCTCTTGGGCACTGATCTGAGCCAATCACCACAGGCCCCCTTTTAGATTCCACGGGAACAGATTCATGCATTCATCTCACAAATACTAACCGAGCACCTAATAGGTACCAGGCCCTGTTCTAGGCTCTGGGGTCAAGGGAGTAATGACAGCACCTGGAAACCCATGTGGCTCTGGCGTTTACAAACCAGTGGGAGAGAGAGACTAAACAAGTACGCCAGATAGTAGAGTAGGGGTAGAAGGTGCTGGAGAAAAGAAGTCAGGCCAAGAGAGCAGAGTGTAAGGTGTACGTTGGGTGGTCCCAGGCCTCACTGGGAAGTGGCATTTGGTCAGGGAGAGATTGGGGCTGGAGCTGTAAACCTGGGTGTTGTCAACAGAGAGAAGGTGTTGCTGAGCTCGCCGGGGCCGGGGCCGGGCTGAGACACAGGCGAGGTCCGCGCCTGAGCTCCGGCCACTCCATTCTGCGCCGTTGAGGGGACAGGAGACACCCGCAAAGGACCCTGAGGAAAAGTGAACCAGGAGCCAGGTGGCAGAAGGCCTTCCTCGGAGCAGGTGTGACCATCGGGGTCACATCCCTACTGGTCACTGTCAGATTCAGCATGAGAAGACTGTTGTGACTTTGGGAATGGTGGCCAAGGAATGGTGGGCTGACGGCAGGGCAGGGGCTGGTCAGGAGGGAGCTGGCAAACGTGGAAAGCGTGTACGTGGAGTTCTGCTTTGAATGTACAAATAGCAGGATTGCAGCTCAAGGAGGGTGAGGCGGAGGGCGTGTTTCTCTCGCTCAAGTTGGCATAGCTAGCTCTGACTTTATGTCGAAGAAGGGAGAAGAGGCAGCGGGTGCGAGGGGGGAGCATGGATCCCACTAGACGCGAGTGTGGACAGCTCGTCCGTGATAGGAGGCGAGGGCGGATGGGGCCCTGGGAGTTTGTGAGAATGTCATCACGGCAGCTCCACTTCTCCCCAGAATCAGCTGAGCCAGAGGGCATGGGAGGAGGCGTTGAAGTTTGGGGGACAGAAGGCATGAGGTCACTGTCTGGAAGAGGGGAGACTGAACGGCCTAGGCAGGCCCTGCAAGGCCGCCAATGACCCGTGGAGGTCAAGGCCCGGCGGCAGCGTGGATCTGCTCCAAATCTCTGTACGTCTTTACTCCAAACGCCTTCAGCTGGCCGGACAAAGAAAGAAAGCTTGAAGTCTGTGAGCTTTGTCAGAATAAGAATGGGCTGCAAGGGGTGAAGAAGGGTACAGTTTTTGAAAAACGGTTACCCTGATTTAGGGCCAAGGCCTTCCTGCACACTTGAGTGTGAGCTCATTCACACTCATGGCTGCTTCATGGACACCTGTGGTGTCCCCAGAACACTGAGCTCATAGCTGACATTGAAGAAGTCTCTTGAATGTAAAATTGCTAAAATGAAACCAGTGGACAAAACATCCAAGAGTATGGAGATTGTGGGTTCCTTCCAGATCTGACCCTCCAGAGCTCTGCTGCCTCAGACAGTCTACCTGGCATCTCTGAGTTTATCTGAAACTGAGAATGCTAATTAAGGTGACCCCCATCTCCCTCTGCCCAGGACCCTCCTTGGAAACCCTTCAGCTGGGCTGGGCTGGGATGGTTGGTCATGGTTTTGAAGGAGAACAGAGAAAGTTCTGGAGAAGGGTGGGGAGCCACAGACCTCAGAAAGCCCTCACTGCAGCTGAGACACCACGGTTACTGTGTGCCACGCCCCGCTGCTCTCCTCAAGACCCCCCGGCTGCCCCCTTCGCTGCAGGCCCCAGAGCCTCCTCAGCTCTCTGCTCCGGGTGGAGCTCTCAGGCATTCAGAGAAATCTGGAAAATAACAGGGTTGGGTTTGTCCTGAAGCTACCTGTGTCCATTTGCAGGACAGTCCTCTGCTCTAAGTTGACTCCCTTCCACTTTCAGTATGAAACCCTTGTTTCTTTGTGAAAAGGCGATGGTCAGTTTCTGAACTCCTTACTTGGCAAAAGCAGGGTTTGTCAGTGTTCTCACTTCTTCTGGAAAATACCCTTCTCTGTGAGATCCAAAAGGGGAGAAGAGCCCTGATGGCTTCCGCTGCCCCACCGGCAGGCATGGCTCAGCCATCCTTCTCAGCCTCCCTCCCCAGCCCTCAGCCTCCCAGGCTTCCTCCTCCAGCAGCTCTGGTAGCTGGGGTAGCAATCCTCCGGACACTCTTGGCCCGGGAGCTTTCGGGAGGGTGTATCGGCACACTTTCCATGAAAATGCTCATTTCTTTGAAATTCTCTTTCCACCCAGATCCAACAAGGGCAGATTCACTCGCCTTCAGAAGACACCTTCAAAGCTGCCCCTTTGTACTTCGCCTTTATGTTTTTGTTTTTGAGGAGTTTTTTTCAGGTGTGTTAGAAGTTTGTTAAGTTAATCAAAAATATGTTAATTTTCCACATTTAAATAACTTTACGGTTAGCCTGAGGTGAGGAGAGCTCCAATTCAATTTGTAACTCTCTTGGGCAGAGGAAGTGCCCTCTCCTCACCAACCTTCAAAGGCAGGAGAAAAGCAAAAGATCCCGAGCTCTGCGGGGCTTGCTGGGCGCCAGGACTCCATCTTCCACTCGATTTGGGGGTTCAGCGAGCAAGCGGGGTATCTTCAGTCACGTCGTGTAGAAGGTTGGGAAGTTTAAGTAACTCGCTCAAGGTCACATTGCTAGTAAAGGGCTGAGGTTTGAAACCAGTAAAATAAAGCCTGCCAGGGCAGGGGGGTGGGAGTGGGGGGGGCTTCCCAGTGACCCCAGACGTTCATCGATGGCGCTCCTGTTCCCTGGGCACTTCGGGGTGTTTCAGTTATTTGTTTTGCTCTCAAAGGCAAGGGGTGGCCACACACTCTGATGGGCGCCTTTTCCTCTTTGAAGCTTCCTGCGGGTTCCCCCCACGAGGTCTTCCCGACCAGCCGGCTTCACGGAATGCCGACTCCAGACCTGGGATTCTGCTCTGTCGTGAGGTCCCCAAAAGTAGGGTCTAGGGGAGGTTCAGGATACATTCGTTTACAGGCATCAGGGCCACTCAGCTGAGAACACCATCCCTGGAGAGCGGGGAATTCCTGGTAAGAAACCCACGGCTGGGGTGGGGGGTTGGGGGGGGTCCCATGTCTGTAACAAGTGAGGCTGGATAGACCCGAAACAAGAAGTCGAGGCTCCGTTTCCGTGTTTCCTTTACCCTTGTTTCAGCCCACCTCCAGCGATGCTCTGGGTTCTGAGCCCACCATGTCCTGGAGGCAGCTGTTTGCACAGAAAAACCTCCTCACAACCAAGGCCATAGTTCTCACCCCACCCGCCCCCAGAGACCGCTGAGCTCTGCCAGCTCTGTGCCTCACACTGTTCCAGGCATCACCTTGTGTCATGCTCACTCAGAACAACACATATGCTGCAAAACTCACAGATGAGGAAACTGAGGCACAGAAGAGCTGGCCGAAGCACCCAGTGGCTTCCCGCTTGGACCTTCTGGCCCTGGGGCCCAGCTCAACCAACCCCTGGGCTGCTCCCCTCACAGGCTTCTCGTTCTTAGGTCCCTGACAGCCTCGCTCCAGGGCAGGTCTGGCTCCTGGTCCCTGTCGCCTGTACCCATGTCCTGAAGCTGCCTTCTCTGCCCACCCCCCCTTCCTGGCTTCCATCCCTTGGCTGTGCATTCTGCACGACTCCAGCCCGAACATCTTCCCACCTTTCCGAGGCCCAGCCAGCCTCGTCCCCAGCCTCCTCTGTCAGGATTCTTTCCCGAAACTTCTTCTTGGCTCTTGCCACAGCGATAAGCGTTTCTTATGAAATCTCCCAAGGGCACAGGGGCACAGGGGAGGTGGCTAGAGAAACAGGGACCGAGAAAGGGGGGGCACTGAGAGACATTTGGGAGAAACAGGGACCGAGAAAGGGGGGGCACTGAGAGACATTTGGGAGACTGAAGCTCCGAAGGCACCCCGTGCAGCCTTGCTCACCAGCACACGGAACAGCTGAGGGGTGCTTGTGGGCGCTCCTGTGGGGGCTTCAGGGAGGGGCTGGCCCGCAGCGTGTGGTCTTGGCATACCGCGCTCTCTGCCCGTCCTCGCCAAGGGCCCTGGGCCAGGAGGCTGGTTTTCACCAAGCAGGCCGGGGAAGCTGATGCATGTAGTGAACCCACCACCCTTTCTGAAATGCACCCCCTCCCCCCGCCGCCGCCCAGGAATTCGGCAAGCTGCAGGTGAGAGGGACTGAAGGTTGAGCAGGTATCTGGAGAAGATAGTTCTTGGGTGGGCTTCATAAGGAAGAGCTGGTTTCTTAGGAGCCCAGGACGGGGAGACACATCCCAAGGGCTCAGTTTCCTCAGCCACGGTGTGTTCCACACACCCTCTCACCGGTCTGTCATGAGCATGAGGACGTGTGCGAAGTCCCCCGTGTGCGACCCGACACGGAGGCACCTTCGCACACCATCCAGAGCTCGAGAAGCATCTGGCACCCGACAGGTGGTGCTGTTGTGGCTCCAATTTATAATTATTAATGGTTATTTCATTGCTAATAATGTGATGTGACATCCAAGTGTACGTTTGTCTGTATTTGAGAAATAAAAAAGAAAAGTCTGTTAGAGGAAAGAAACAAAGCTTTGTGTTATATTGACAATGATGGAAATGAAAAGCAACATTTCGCCAAAATCTCATATATTTGAGAAGCCAGGCGAGGAGCACAAATTCACATAAAGAATGGGCTTCTCTGGGTCTGTTCTCACTGCTGAAGGAGTTCTGCCCTGTCAGAGAGGAAGAAGAAAAATCCCTCGTCTTGTTTTGGCTTGTGCAACCCGCAGGGTTGGATTTGGGAAAGAAAGCCCGTATTTATGCACAACCTTAACTTGATTTATTGCACCTGACAAGCCAGGCTGAACAGAGGGTCCTGTCTCCCGGGTTCCCCACCTTGCCTCTCCTGCTTTGCAAGGACGAGAACGCATGACCTTTCAGACGTGTTCCAAGTGCAGTCTCGACGGCCCTCACACTGCCTGCAGCAAGTGGGAAAGGAGTCGCTGGGGCTTCGGAAGCTCTGTGAATGCCGGGCACCCAGTGCTCAGTGTCCGTGGAGGGGGCGCCAGATGGAGCAGATGGACCCCAGATCGGCTGCAGGGGGGCCCGTGGACTCGGATATTGGAACGTGCATGCGTGGGAGAGCCGTCCGGATGGTAACGGGTGCTTTCTAGAGATAACCAAGTGAGTCCCTTTCCATGTTGTAGGGGCCTGAAGACATCAAACCAAGCAGAGGAGCATCTCCGTGTCCCTCTCTCCTCCTCCTCTGGGCCCACAGAGTCAGGACCTGGCTGCAGGATTTATGACCAGATCAAGGAGCACAGTCTCAGATTTCTGCTCCTCATTTCTTTCTAGTTTCAGCAGCCTTCACGGTTCTCTAGGAAATGAGGGTTTTTGCACTTGGTATCATTGAAGCAGATGTTCGCTGGCTCGCTTGAGGGTTGACAGAAGAGACTGTTCGTGAGCCAGGAACCAGCCCCGGGGGCAGGTCTCACGTCACGAACCACAGTCGTGGACCCGCTCCTCTGAGCTCACACGTAATGACAGGAGGACCACCACTCGTCAAGAACTGATCAACTCCGCGTGCTAGGCAAAGGCAAAAGGTAAAAATAAAGACCAGAGTGGGTCTCTGGGAAGTCGGCACAGGAGTGCCCAGCCCAGTGGGGGTCCGGGGGGGGGGAGCGGGGCAGGTTGGGGTATTTCTAAAGAAACAGACAAATAATCTAAACCTTGGAGGACAAGTACCCATTAGAGGGTAGCCAGCCCATAGACAAAGTCAACAGCAGATTCTCATCCTCAGCTTTGGAGTAACTAAAGAGGTTCACGATGGTGGGGGGAGGCTGCATAATGGGGATAAAGCCAGGACCGGGGGGGCCCATCGGAGAAGCAGGCAGACTCCCACAGACCTTGCTCAGGAGTGTGGACCAAGGGAGATAGATGTTTGGTCTGAAGGTCACTCTGTAGGGTGGGGGATGCGGGGGGAGAGTAGAGCAGAGGCAGGGGCTGTTATCAAGCAGCAGGAGAGAGGCATCTGGCACCTACACCTGGAAGGGGTGCGGAGGGAAAGAGAAGGAAGGGGAGAAAGCATGCATGAGGAGAGGCTGTCCTGCGACAGGACACAGTGAAGAGAGGAGTCTGGGGCTCAAGGGCTTCTAGCTGCCGCGCACCTCTGAGTAGCCCTGGGCAGACCGATGGGGAGTCCTGGAGCAAAGGGAGCCCTTTGGAGGAGGCCTGCGTGGGACAGACATGGCAGGGAATCCCTGGGAGAGTGTGGCCTCCATCTGAGCCCCCAGCCGACCTGAAGGTGTGGAGGCTGCTGGGTAGCCTCGAACCACTGCAGGAGCAAGTTCCCTTGAAGGGAGACCTGGGGGGGAGCCTTGCTCCCAGGACCCTCTGGGGGCGAAAGCTCCTGCCTTGGGCAACAGGGGAGGCCTGGGGCCCTGGAGGGAGGCCAGGAGCTGTAAAGACAGGGTGACTTAATTAGAGGACAAGAGAGCTTGATCATGAGCTCAAAGTTGAATAGGTTGGTCTGGGGATGCCTTTGCGAAATCCAAAAGGAGAGGTGATTAGAAGTATGCTACGGTAGGGGAAGAAGAGAGCCCTGGGGGCAGAAGTGTAAGGAAAGCTGCTTCCAAAGATGGAACAGAAAACAAAGAAGCAACAAAGGAGCCTGAGAAGAAAGTGGGAGGGAAGAGTGTGGACAGTCAGGAAAGTATATTAGCAGGGGAGGCAAAAGAAATCTAACACAGGGAAATTGGTCGAATGCTCATGGCAGCCAAGATAAAAGAGGATAAACACCTGTTGTGTTCAGATACACGGAGAAATCTCCAGGACTTTGGCGAGAGCAGATCCAGCACATGGAGAAAAGGGAGGCGCCAGGAGTAAGGGCAGGTGGGATGCGTGTCAAAACTCATGCAGGTGGACAGGAGTGAATGTGGCCAGAAGGAGAATGAGTTTGAGGGGGTTTTATTTTCTTCTTTTAAGTTTGCAGACGTTGGAGGTAGGAAGGAACGAGTGATAGGGAATGGTTGCAGACTTTGGAAAGGGAGCAGAAGAGAGAGGGGCCACCAAGGCGTCTGGAAGGGCGGGAGGTGGACCCCAGCCAGGCGGAGAGGCAGCCTCCCATTGCAAGAGGAAAGATAGATGCCTGAGGTGAAAGGGGGGAGCGTCTCTGGGATGATAGGGGGACAGTTTTTCACTTATGGTTTCCAAGTTCAGTGAAGTACACAAAATGGGGCTGACAGTGTGGGCATCGGGAGGCCAGCCCTACTGACAGATGAAAGTGGGGACATTTGTTCATTGTTCCCGGAAAGCACGGCAGAGAGCTGATCCGGGGAAGCCTGGAGCATGGCAGCCGCTGTAGGGCCGGGCCGGGGGTGGGGGGTGTGTGGAAGCAACCATCCTTCCCGTCTACACTAGAGGCAGGGGCCAGGCCTGTCCCTGGGTCTGCGGCTCTGTTGACATGTTCTTTTCCATAATAATGAAAACTTTCAAAATGTGGGCTTTTCTAAGTTATAGTAAAACCAAGGATCCAAGGTTGCTACCTGTTCCAACTCCTACCCTCTCTTCCAAGAAAGGGAGTACATTCCATGCTTGTGACTTGCAGCATAAAATGGTTTTGAAACTGGCTAACTCACCTCTCAGCTCTTTTAAAGGAAAATCATTTCGTGTTTTGAAGCCCTTTGACAGGACATACTGAAAAGTCTGACCTCTGAAGCATCTCAGCTCCCGAACCGCCCACTGGGTTAACTGTCCTTAAGCTCCACACGTGACATCCATTGGCTTTGCATTCATTAGTCAACCTAACATGTACTCGTCGCTTCTGAGAAGTGGGGGCCACACAAAGCCCCCACTGTAGGGACTTCGCCTGAAGAAGCAGCAGCATGTGGACTGCTGGTTGCAAGCGATGCTTTGGGCATCTTTTTTTTTGCTCAAATAGAAATTCTGCTTATCAAACAGATCAAAGTAATAGTGTCCCCAGTAACACTACCAGCCCTCCAGGCTAACCCTCCCCAGCCCATGGAGGGCTCTGCAAACCACGGCACACGGACTGGTTCATGCCAGGCTCTGTGCTGGGCTCCGGCACATGCCCCTCATGGGAGAGAACGGTGGCATGCTCTGGAAACCATTCTGAAATGTCAGTTGCACACTTGTCATTAGAAGAAAAAATTTCCCCCGTCACAGCCTGTGAGCCACACTGGAATGGCACATTGCTTGGACAGCGTAACTTTGGTGTGAAAACATGCTGTAGACTCCGGGATGCACCTTGAAGAGAATCGAGCCAAAAATTATCTGGGGGCGCCTGGGTGGCGCAGTCGTTAAGCGTCTGCCTTCGGCTCAAGGCGTGATCCCGGCGTTCCAGGATCGAGCCCCATGTCAGGCTCCTCTGCTGGGAGCCTGCTTGTTCCTCTCCCACTCCCCCTGCTTGTGTTCCCTCTCTCGCTGGCTGTCTCTCTCTGTCAAATAAATAAATAAAATCTTTAAAAAAATTATCTGTATTTCGTATTCCAACTTGTGATGCATCCCACATGATTTCTCATGGATTCTGGACTCTCAAAATTTATTCTTCGCTCTGTTTCTATACTCCTAAGCGCACTGATTTTCCCTGATTTGTTAATAATACAACGTGCTGATATTTCTCCACGAACAATGGACAGTAGACTACGTTGAAATATTACAAACAAACACCTCCATGTAGAACTTTTTGTTTCAAAGCGATAGTGACAGGTCCGTCCCAGGTCACTGGTGCTAACACACAGATTCGCTGTCCGAGGAGAAGGAGTCCCGCCCGTCTCCGAGGAGACACCCCCTCACACTCATTCTCCTTCTGGGCACATTCGCTCCCGTCCACCTGCATGAGTTTTGACACGCATCCCACCTGCCCTTACTCCTGGCGCCTCCCTTTTCTCCACGTGCTAGCAGATCAATGCGCTTTCCCTTTAATGCGACCGGAGCATCTGCCTTCTCCTCCTGCTCACTTCTGTTCATCCCCAGAGGCGTGCAAGCGTGTGTAAGGGGTGAGGAGTAGAGTGGGGTTCTTTTTGGTCTTTCTCAAAGCTCGAGAACTTACTAGAAGGGTCAGAGAAAGGAATGGGAAGAAAAGGCAAGTAGTAGTTATCCATCCATCCAGGCAGTTCCACAGAGAGTGAGCGGGTGCTCTCTGAGAACCGTAGGTGGGACCAAACAGCCCTGTTGGTCCACTCGCACTCCAGGGCGCACCGCAGCCCCGGGAGAGGGACCACTGCCCCCCACTCACCCCTGAGGAGGCGGAGGCCCAGCCAGCCAGCCTGCACAGCCCCCGGCCTGTGCGTGTGAGCCTCCAAAGAGCCTGGGCCGTCGGGGCTGCCCGTCCGCAGGGTGGCAGAGGCAGCCTGAACACGTTCCTTCTCAACAAAGTCATGGCTCTCCCTGGACGCCTTCCTGGTCACCTCCGCCTCCTCCTCGGCTGGGGGCGTCCACCTCTCCCAGCCGACCTCCGACCTCCGTGTAGCTCCACCTGCGTGCGGATTAGTTCCGGCCACGGTGTGTCTTCTGCTGTCGCTCCGCGGCTTCTGTGGACTCTTGCCCACTTACAGCTCGCTGGTGAATGAATGAATGAGTGAATGAATGAGTGAATGAAGGAATTTGTTTTGAAATCAAGTTCACAAAATTCAGTAAGAATAAGAATTTGATGCGATTTTCTTTACAGAGAAACGACCAGAGCCCGTTACAGAAATGGCTTTCCTGAGGATGGTTGAAAAGCACCACGAGGAATGGCACATTTTTCTCACGCAAATTCTAAAGCCCTCCAGCACTCTTCAGTAATAAGCCTCCTGCTTCTGATTACCTGCAGGGGTTTACGTTAGGGGCCTGGCTGGTTTCACACAATGAAACTGAGAAAGCAATGAACCTACTTCTAATCCCCAAATCATGCTGATAATTTTATGCAGATTTGGCTCTCTCTTCTTGCCGGAAATCCATATGCCATATTGTTTTATGAATGCCAGCGAATCGTGCAATGCCAATATAATGCTCTCAGAAGACATGGGTCGCTCGCTTGAATAAATCTAAACCCCCCCCCCAAATTTCTCAAGAAGGCAAAAATGGCATATCCTTTTTTAAGACAAGATTTAAAGACTGCTTCTTCCTTCTTATCTCAAAATCATCCACCAGGACAACAAAGTGCCCATGGACCACATTTCTATCACAGGGACAAAGTCCCCTGAGGAAGTACTGGGTTACTTTTCAGCTGGCCTTCCTTTGGGGAGATGTAACGTGGGGGGCAGGGGCAGCGCTGAGCAGTGGAGTCTGAGCAACGGGCTGCGAGCTGCATGGTCCCAGGCCAGTGTGCGCGTGGGTTCTGTGGCGTCTGTAACCTTGACTCTGTCGTCTCGTGCATGGGCCGCCAGACCAGAAACCCGGCCACGGCGCTCCTGCTCCTGGAAATAGATGTCCCTGTTATGGAAAACTCTTCTTTTTAATGTCAAGCACCCCACGGTTATTTCTCCAAATGAGCAGTAATTGCTAGTCATTCTGATGCGAATACCTCTTCAGCAAAGATGGTTATAGGTTTCCTCCCTCCCTCTGTTTTTTTAATCGCAATGATGTTTCATGGTTTCCACAAAAAGCAAACAGATGCCTTGACTGTTTTTTTGCAAAGTAGCCACTTTATCATGCACAAAGGAAAAAAGAATAAGTGAATTCACTCTCCATTCCCTAGAAGTTCAGCAGAGACAGAGCAATCGATGCAGGTAAGAAAAATAGCTTTTTAAGTGGGCTTGTTAAAACCCCACGTGCGCGCACCCAGAAAGAAGTAACAAGTACTCACACTGAGCGGGAGGCATTTTTGTCTGAAATCTGTAGAAGAAAGTCACACATTGGTTGTCCTGGTAAAGGCCTTGGACAATCCTGATTGAATCTCCCTGAAGCTCAGTCTGGCTTTCTGTACGGAAAAGGGAGGCCCACTGAGGTCCCCCCCACACTCAGGGAGACCCCCCGTGAGCTTGTCGACAAGAAGGTACTGCTCCCATTTCCCAGGACAGAGGCCTGTATCTTCCCAGTGCCAGCATCCATGTCCCACGTCCTCACCTCAGTTATAAAACCCTTCGGACTTTATGCAAATGCAGGGAGCCCAACTGGCCTTCTTATGTTATTATATTCCTCAAGAAATGAAAAACAAACAAACAAAAAAAAAAGGTAAAAGCAAACAAAAGGGCACAGGACAGTGGCCCCATGGCCGGAGAATCTGCTGCCCCGGAGACAAAGGCCTCGGGGTGCCGGCCAGGGGCACCTGAACACTTCCTTTCCAGGATCCCCGTCTGTGTGACCGTGGAGGAGGGCCGTGCGTTCCTCACGGGGAGTGAACACTGGCCTCTTGCACCAGCCCCCTCGGCTCTCCTGATACATGGGCTGGGGGGCATTGGGGATGTATTTCAAGTCCAAGGGACTGCAGTGATGTGAATACGTTAAGCGCTGGACTCTTGGAACCTTTGCTAGAGCCATGGCATCAACATACATGGAGGCAGACTTCGCAAGGAAAGGCGACCGGGTGGGCAAGACAAGGAGCCACACACGTGTGCTGGCAGTAGGGCCATCACGACAAGACGAAGCCCAGACTTATGTTCAGGGTCACAGTTACTGCAAACCTGATGTATGACTGATTCCCAGAGTGACCGGGACTGGCTCACAGCCCCCCAGACCCAGGACTAATGAGGAACAGCCAGGCCCAGGGCCAGGGGCCTGCAGCAGGCACGTGTCCCACTTACCTTTGTAAGGGCCAAGTTGCAGGGGTGCCTGGGTGGCTCAGTTGGTTAAGCATCCTCCTCTTGGTTTCAGCTCAGGTCATGATGTCTGGGTTGTGGGATTGAGCCCCACATCAGGCTCTGCACTCAGTGGGGAGTGTCCTTGAGATTTCTCCTCTCCCTCTCCTTCCGCCCCTCCCGCTCGTGCTCTCTCTCTCTCTAAATTACATAAATCTTGAAAAAGAGAGAGAGAGAGCGCTAAGTCTCACCAGGGTGTTTTCCTCCTCCAGAACGGACAGGAAAAACAGCCCTGCTGGCCCCGAGTCCACAGCACAGTATTCCGAAGCCCCAGATACGGGCCAGATATCAGGCTGCAGTGGGAATGAGGCAGGTCCACACACAAATAAGCCTCTCTGATTATTACAGAAGCACCAACATTCAGACTTCCTGTGGATCAGCTTGCTGCTTGGGCTTCAAGGAACCCCTTCCCAGCCCCTCCCATATTCTTGAGCTCCATGGAAGGCTTGCAGAAGCTTCTCTATGCTTGTAGGAGTATGTTTTTTCTCTCATCTTTTTCAGTCCCTACTTACACAAGCTCCCCCATGGTCTCCCTGATCAAGCCATTCCTGAATGTGCCATTGGTTCTGGCCCATCATTCCAGGCTCATCCGCTTCTTTCTTCTGTACCTGAGTCACACAGAGCCAGAGAATCCCCAAAGTCCATTTGCGGCCTGTGCGCCTGCACTTCCTGTCGGCCTGGGTACAGAGGTCCTTTACCCTTCATTTCCCTGGAGAATTCCTCGTCTTTCAAGGACAGGACACCATGTCCCTATGTCAATTTCCCGAGGCCGCAGTAACAAAACATCTCAGAATGGGCAACTTGAACAGCAGTTATGTATCGTCTCAGAGCTCTGGAGGCTGGACGGCCGAGTTCATAATGGGTCAGGGCTGGTTCCCTGAGGCCGTGAGGGAGATGCTGTCCCCCCGTCTCACTCTCAGCTTCCGGAGGCTTGCTGGAAGTCTTTGATACTGTATGTCTTGTACGCGCATTGCCCTGATCTGCCTTTATGTTTGCATTCTCCCCTCGTGTGTGTGTCTGCATCCAAATTTCTCTATTTTTATAGGGATAGCAGTCATATGGGATTAGAACCCACCCCCCACCAAAGAGCTCATCTTAGTTTGACATCTACAAAGACAGTTTCCAAATAAGGTCACAGGTACTGGAGGGTTAGGTCTTGAATATATATTTTGGGGGAACACAGTCCATCGATCCCGCCTTTTCTGCTTCATGCTTCTCAGCCAGTGGAGCCAGGCCCACCCATCCACGGGCTCCCAGGTGGCGGGCTATTTTCACTTTCTGATCCCTACTCCCGATGTCTGTGCCCTTGAGGGTAGGAGCAGGGAGGACACCTTTCTGCTGGGTCCCCTCAGAGCTGGCACGAGAAAGACAAATGATTGTCAAACTGACAAGTTGGTTTGAGTCCTCCTCATCTTCAAACTGGTTAGTGTCACCTCCCTTCTGGGTCAGTAAATTCCTTTGCGGCAGGTCCCTATCCTTTGCTTCTTTCCCATGTCCTAGGGCACTAGCAAGGCCATGGGCCCTGCAGGAAGGCAGAGAGGACCACATTGCCCCATCGACAGGCCCAGGAGCAGGCTGGCTCAATGCAGCTTGCAAGTGACGACCCTGGCGAGGGAACTGGGTGGAAAGTATCAGGACCAGAACTGCATCTTTCACAGAGAGACAGAGGCCCGAATTCTCCCCAAGTCAACTCACTTCTGAGAAAAGAATTTTCCTTTCTGCAACTTCTCATGAAGCACTTGCCATCTGAGAGCCCACAGTTGGTATTTTTCTAAACACATTTGGGTTGCTCATCTCTTGACCTTGATGTGAATCTCTGAGCAAACATTTTTAGCGGTTAAACAAAAGCAGTGCATGCCACTAATTTAAGGCCAACCCCGCGTTGTAAAGCATGGGAGTCTTTGGGGAAAAGGAGTTTCCTGGCTTCCTTGGGCAAGTGGTCTGTTTCCACCAAGCTCTGGTCTCGAGTTTCCAGGTATGCTCAGGAGCTTTAAAGGGCAAACATCCGGTGTTTTATCCTAAGGCTACACCTTCTAATTGATGTGGACACAACACAAAGGAAGCAAATGCCTTCGTTATCTGGCTGAGGGAGACGTCACACATGTGCCCTTCCTGCTGGCTGCCTCCCGCACAGGCCTAATTGCTGGTTAGGGATCTTTCCTCCTGGTCCCCAAAGCCCCCGGAGGAGGACGGAGCAGGCCCCAGAGAGGTGGAAAAGTGGCTGAGGTTACTGCAATGTTGTTACTTTTAAATAACAGCTTTTTTTTTTTGGTGGAATAATTAACATATTGTAACTTTCCCTCCTTTGAAATATACAATTCAGTGGTTTTCGCGGAGTTGTGCAAACACCAGCACTGTCTACTGCTAGAATGTTTTCATCACCCAAAGAAACCCCGTCCCCATTAGCAGTCACCCCCCCATCCCGTCCCTGGCAACCACTAATCTACTTTCTGTTTCTGTGGATAAAGAGGAAGATTAGTTTGAGGGATTGGCTTGTATATTTAATGCTTTGCTCAGTAAACAAGGACAAAATACAAAGACTCAACAGTTTAATTTTCTAGGGAACTCATTCTATGCCATTGAAAGAAAAATTGTGACTTTTCATTAGGACTGATGGATTTACTTAATTCCCACTCCTGAGGGACAGACCCGCGGGGAACGAGGTGTCAGGAAACTCAGACACTCCCTCCTTCGTCTCTCCGGGTGTGATGTGGCCTCCCGTGAGCCCATAGCTGGATGCAGCCAGAAATGCCCGGTAGCTGTACTTAGGAGAGGACAGTGTTCACAAAGGGAGCCCTATGAAGCTCGCGATGGGTCTGCAGGGCGGCTCCGGGGGGACAGTGCTCAGCCCCTCCACCAAACCTTCCGAAAGCTTCATTTCCCGGGGAAAACAGAGTTTGGGCGGGCCAACCTTCCATAGGGGACCTGGGGGCCAAGACCTGAACTTCTAGTTTCTCTGCGCCCTCACTGCCCGGCTCTGTGCAGTCAGATCAGTAACTGAGTCAATGCTTTTTGATGAACACTCTGGCACGTAGCACTCTTAATGCAAAGTGGTTTGGAGAGATTGCAGACACCCACACGTCCATTCATTTGTTCAGCCTACATTGATGATTGTCACCGAAGGCGTCCTGGCCGCACTCTCGGAAGAGAGTACACAGCAGATCCGGACACTGACCTCAGGAACTCACCCCCAAGGACACTGAGAAATTGTAATTGTGGTGTAAGTGGGAAAAGGAGAGTCTTTGACTGTGAGCCGTGCTCTCAACCAGGAAGTCAAGCTGCCCGCCGACTTGCCCAGGAAGGGGCACCAGGGCAGCTGTCAGCACAAGCAGCCCTTGCTCGGGGAAGGGCCAGAGGGGAGGAGGCCTGAGAGCTCCCTGGAAGGGGGAGCGGTGTGTGGCAGAGCCAGAATTCTGGCTCGGATCGGTTCTGCACTAAGGCCTCCGTGCTCAGCTCCCATGGTGCCCCCTGTAAGCTGCAGAAACTGCGTACAATTCTCATCTGTCAGAGGGCTTTGCAGGATGAAGGCACATGAAAGGCTTTGAGAGCCTTTTAACGCTTGGCAGGGGGCAGCAACAGGGCATCCCTGTGGCAAGCAGGGGCTAATCCCCCACAGATGAGTGCACCCCAGACCCACTGTGCCCAGCACCACTCCACACCCAGGGGCCGCAGGGAGCGGGAAGGCTGCCACGGGGCCCCAGACCCCGAGTGAAAGAGCACTTGCTGGGGCCATTGGGGTCCGTTTTCGCAGCCAGATCAAGTCATTTCCCAAGAAGAAATAAAAATGAGTAAATCGTAGCACTTTAACTCAACTTCGTAGCTTCGACCAATATCCTTAGGGGTGGGCAATTAGAACAAGAACTTTGAACTCACCAGAAGGCCTGGCGTGAATCCCGGTTCTGCCACTCAGGAAATGTGTGACTTTGGAAAAGTTAACCAACCTCTTTGTGCTTCAGTTTTCTCATGGGTACAATATGAATAGCACAGACAGGGCTGTGAGTGAGGACAGGGGTGCCCGGGGCAGAGTGAGCCCCAGAAAACGCCAGTTCTTCCCTTCCACGACGGTGGCTTCCCATGGTGCCAAACAGGGCACCTGTGAGGCTCTCAGAACAGGAAACCGCTCTTCAAAAGACGCATGAAGGCTTATCTGTGAGCGTCCAAAAACAGGGCAGTTATCAATAGTGGACAAGTGTGAGGCTACGGAGGGGCCTAGGGCAGGCAAATAGGTTCTGGAGACACCTTCCAAAACCCTGATGCTCTGGAAGGCCACTTCCGAAGAGCTGGAGGCCCCAGTAGCAGCAGGGGCCAGGTGCTGGGGGCATGGGCACCTGCACCTCCTACCTGCTTTCAGCCCCTCACTGTGCCCTGTCCGTCCAGCGCTGCTCACTGGCTTCAGAAACAAAGCCGAGCGCCATGCTCACATGTGGGTTATAAAGAAGCCTAATCATGATTTCTTTTTTGAGCCACAGACAATCTTATGAGGCATTACACATAATTATTAATGTTAAAAGATGTAAAAGAACACAATTTATGAGATAAAATTGCCACCTATAGTGTACTCTTCGCCATGTTTAACTTGAGTCAGTTCAAGCTTTCAGTTAGGGGTGGATAAGCAGCGCTGACCCGAATATCCTGCAGGACAGGAACTGCTCTCCGTTCAAGGAGATAACGGCACAGGCGGGTCGGCCGTGGGACGCTGCCTTGCACAAAACGTGAGGAACGTTGTGGAGACAAATGGGGAAAACATGGGGCCTTGTTATAAAAGTTTAGTTCTCCTTCCTTTTAAGACTGTGCGCACACTTCATGAACATGAAGAATGCGTTTAAAACTGTGACCTGCCTGGTGTGGGCAGCGGGAGAGAGAGGGGCCTGCAGGAAAATCCGTGAGGCTCACGCTGGGCCTGGGGGGCGAGTAGGACTCCGTGGTGTGTGGGGAGGGCTTCGGCCGCGCCGTGGGTCTTTGCTGGATGAGGGCTCTCAGTTCACTTGAACGCAGCTCAACAGACATCAACTGGGCCCCGTATTGTGTCTGTGCAAGACGTTTAGGGAAGGGCCGGGCCAAGAAGAGCGGTGAAAATGTAGGTAGTAATTCATGACCAAACCTGGTATTTCCCATCAACAAAATCCCTTCTCCAGAGAGAAAAAGGGCCGTGTAGCCTAGCGGATAATGACACATGCCCTGCATTCAGAAGGCCTGGTTTTGGATCTCTCCTCTGTTATCCGCTGGCCAAGTCATCTTGGACGAGTGACTTAACTTCTTGCCTCAGTTTACTCATGTAAAAATGCAGGTGAGAAGGGCACCACTTATATCATCGAGTTGCTGTATTAAATGGTTGGCTTTGTGTAAAGCTGAGAACAGTCCCTGGCACATAGTAAATTCCAAGGCAATTTGTCAATGCCTTGGATTTTAAAATAATGAAGGATGCCACACATGATCTATGTCAAGTTCATTTAAATACTGAAAGAGGATAACCAATGTACTTATGGTTAACTCTGGACAGAAGAATTACACACTATTTTAACTTTTTTAAATGCTCATTTATATTTTCTCAATTTACTGCAATTAATCAGTGGGACTTCTATAGGGAGAACAAAGCAATGCAAATGATATGAGGTCTTTGGCTACAAGGAATGATACAGTTTTTGTTTATATATATAGCATTAAAAGGCTTAGAAAGAATTTGGCAGATATTGTTTTATTTGGATCTCAAGACAGCCTGTCCTTATCCCCATGAGGACAGAGGAGGTGATGAGTGAAGGGTCTGATGAATTACATTGCTATTCCAAGGTCTCACGTCAGTATCAGAGTTGACCTGTTTGGCCAAAGACCTTGCTTTGCTTCTTACTTACAGTGAAAAACACAGAAATGCAATTTGCGGACATCTTTAGTGATATTTCTAAGCCCCTTGCAGGTATCTGCAATATGCTAAAATGTCCATGAGCCCCTGGAATTCTTAAGCCTTCTACAAGATTAGTGTTTTGGAGGAAGTCAGCCCCAGTGCCCTGCCCCATACCCGCTGCTTTCTTATGCATGCCTGCTCCGCTAAGTCTGAAAACCATGACAAAGCAGGAGGGCTTTGGCAGGCCAGGGGTCCTCCGGGCCGATTCAAATGCCTCTGACCCAGTTTTCAATTTCGGAATGCCTGCAAGATACGGAGAAAGTGCCCAAGGCTACGTGGTGGCAAAGGCTCTAAGCTTGGCTCTGGCAGATCCCACAAGTGAGATCCCGCGGAGCCATGGTTTTTCTTGCTTTCCTCCCGTCTTCTCCACCTCTAAAGCCGTCCTGCTGTTCTGAGATCACTGCTCTCAGATCCGCCCCGTGCTTTAGGAGGGAAGTAAGAAAAGGACTTGGTTAATGATTGGAAGCTGATCCATCAGGGGCTCTGACACCCACCTTAGGCGAAACCGGAGCCATCATCTCGGCTGATGGTGATAATGAAGCTTGGCTCAGGGACCCAGTCACCGCCCGGCTGCTTGCGGGCCAACTGCGGTGCCCTCAATTTCCCTCGGAGTTTTACCGATTTGATATTCTTTTCCCCCCAATGTTGTTGCTTTCCATTTCTGCATCCGTGCCTGACCCGACCCGTCCATGTCATGAACCCCGAAATCCTCTGGATGCTTATGAAGGAGAAATGCTACAAAATAGGCTAGGATTGAAGACCCCTGGGGAGGGGGGGTTACATAGGGTTGTGAGACTTAAAAAAATATCAACACACAAGACTTCAAAATGGGTGTGTGTGTGCAAAGATGAACAATAACATCTTTTCTCCCCAATCACTGGAACACTCTTTATTGTTCTTTGTGGAGCAGGTGAATGACTTCAGCCACTCTGCTCTTCTGGCATGGAGAACGTGCTGTCCCCATCACTGCATGACCCCAGGCCAGCCGACACGGAGCAGACCAGGGAGGGAGACCCTTTCTGTGTATATGAATACCTTTTCCTTCTAGGATTCCCGGACCCCTACATTATCTTGTCCGAGGGCTTCAACAAGCGCTGGGGTCAGAGTGGTGAGAAAAAGCAGCACTTGCAAACAGCGATGTGCCAGGCCTTCCTCTGAGTAAAAGCCTTGTATGCATCATCTTCTCTAATCCTCGGGAGAACCTGTTGAGAGGGGGACTATCATTCCCTTTTCACAGATAAGGAAACTGAGGCGGAGGGGGGCTACGTCATCTGCCCGAGAGCTAAGCGGTGTAGCCAGAATGCAAGCGCAGATTCATTTCCCTGGGCCCAGAGCCGAGCTCTTAATCACTGTACACAAATAACCACAGATAAGGAGGTCGGGGCCCAGAGCAGCTCCCGATGAGCTGGGGCCCGCAGAGTGAGCTCATGGTTGAGTGGGAGCAGAACCCACGTGTCCCAAACCTGAGGATAACACAGAGAACACAGACACACACTCGCCAGATCCATTTCTTCACCGGACCCACCGGGCAAACAGCTCCACTTAAAAAAAAAAGTGCGCGCCATTTGTTAATAACCTCTGGCTACATCCTACGTAGAGGTACATACAGGACTAGGTACAGTTTAGACAGACAAGCGGAGGGGGCTTAACACAGAGAGAGCCACGGAGCCAGCGTAACAAATGTTTGGTGAGCACCAACCCTCGGATAGGCCTGGGGTGAGGGGCAGGGAGCACAGAGATTAATGGGACTGGGGCTCCGGCCTCCCAAAAGCTGCGCAAACAGAAGGGCCGCGAACCCAGCAATCAATAGAAGCAGTTGTATAAACACATAAACACAAGTGATAAATGCAGGGGGCAAAGTCCAAGAGTTAACACTCCCTCCAAAGGGCAAACAGGTTGGTCACCGAGGTCAGCAGGACACCCTCTGGGGTGGAGCTGTCCTGCAGGACCCCCTTGAGCACTGGGAGGGGGCTCGTACGAAACCCCGGGGGGGGGCTTTGGTTTGGGCTTGAGGCCTCCCCTTGTGCCCAGACACGGTGCCCTCAGGACAGAACAGGAGGGGGAGTTCACATGAGCCCCAGGCATTGCCGGCGGCTGTCACACCCCGGCCTGGCGGC
The DNA here is from genome assembly GCF_002007445.2 of Ailuropoda melanoleuca. NCBI lineage: Eukaryota > Metazoa > Chordata > Mammalia > Carnivora > Ursidae > Ailuropoda > Ailuropoda melanoleuca. The sequence continues at coordinate 140,904,046 of NC_048221.1, forward strand.
CTTGGAAGCTAGCGTTTACACCAGCCAGACACCACGCTTTCCCTGGAACAAACAGAATCGGATTTTAAGGAGCTATTCTCAGTGTTGACCTAACTGGATGATCTCATTCATGGATTTATATTTAAGGATGCCTTCTAGGTGTCTCATGAACAGCTGAGTTGGCCAACTGAGAAGAATCAAGGGCTCTGGGCCAGAGACACCTGGTTACACTGATGTCACTTACTAGCTGAGTTTCCTCAAGGGAGTTACTTAACTTTCTGTGCCTTTGTTTCCTTACCAGTAAGATGGGAATATCCCCATTACACACACGGAAGAACATCATGGAGCAATATGAGAAAACGTAATAAAGAATTTCATAGAATGACTAGCCTATTAGGGTTATTCAAGATATATTCTAATATAATAGGTATATTCTAATAAACATATCTAATAAATATAGTATATATATTTCTAATTATAAATCTAATAACTATAACATATATAAGTCTAAAATTTAAAGTCTAAAATTTAAAACAAATAATTTATTTTAAAGTGGTAATTGTCCATCTCTTAACTAATGAGGTCACTTTTAATATATTTTTCCCCCTTTGGGAACTTCAAATTCTATGTAAATTTTATGAGATGTCACCATGCAGAGAAGGGACAATTAATTAAAGGGGTAATGTTTTATAAAAGTGATTTGATTCGGTATACCCCTAAATGTAAAATCACCTTGTCTGTCTGATTTCAAATGTGTTATGTGTTCCAATGATTAAAAAATCTGTAATAGAAAATTTCATACATCCATAAAAATAGAATACAATGAACCCATGTTTCCATTATCCCATTTTGATAATCAATAATTTACGGCCATTGTGTTTCATTAATAACTGACCTACTGGATTTTTTTGAAGCAAATCCCAGACATCGTATCATGCCAGTAATTTTGTGTATATACGATTACCCTAATACAGAAGAACTTTGTAGCCACTGATTTTCCTGAATTAATCTACGTTACATTTCATTGGTAAAGCAGATTAGATTAAACTCAATTTCCCATCCTTCCATGGAATTGGATGACTAGTCGAGCCTCCATTAATCAATAACAAATTTATTAATAGTAGTAATGAGGACTATGACTTTTTGAGTGTCTCTTCCATGCCAACACTGTTCTACACCAAATATCTTCAAGGAAAATAAGGCTTACACGGGTGAACTATTTTGCCCAATATTAAACAAACGGTAAATAGCTAAATAGAGATCTGATCTTCAGTCTGTAGAAATTCAAGAGTTTCCAACTGTCCCATCGGGAAAACTTCCATTGAGAGGACGCTTTTACCTGACCAGGTCTCCCTGTGTGTCTTGTAATATTTATGCTCACCAGTGCTCTGATACGATGCCTTGCGGCCTCACCACACACTCCATTTAAATTAGATACTAGCCTTCACTGTCTTCAGACTAGAGTTGTTATAAAAATAATAAAAAAAGTGTT
>NC_048221.1:140909635-140938188 GCF_002007445.2 Ailuropoda melanoleuca
CATTGAGAGGACGCTTTTACCTGACCAGGTCTCCCTGTGTGTCTTGTAATATTTATGCTCACCAGTGCTCTGATACGATGCCTTGCGGCCTCACCACACACTCCATTTAAATTAGATACTAGCCTTCACTGTCTTCAGACTAGAGTTGTTATAAAAATAATAAAAAAAGTGTAAAAGGAGCCCAAGCAGCCACTCCTTGGCTTTTCGGTGTAAAGCCTAGCTCTGTGTGAATACTTGCTGAGGGGCCGTGTATCACTACCAGCAGCCTAAGCCATTCACTCACCCCCTGCTCATCCCCCAGGCCCCTTGCCCCCACCGACCAGGCTGCAAGTCAGCAAGGTGCAGAACGCCTCCCATAAAAACCAGCGAGGAGTGAGCGCCCCGCAGAAGCAGCGCTGGGCAGAGCGGCGGACATCGCCGCCAGCTTTCTGGAGATGAACTCCTGCCTTATCAAACCGGCTGGCAATTGGCTTTCTCTGCACATAGGCTGACAACGATGCTTGACTTAGAAGACCGGACTGACAGGAGGGCTCCTACACTCCAGCGATGGCCAACAGCGTAGACTCAAAACCGCAAGCCGGCGAGTACAGCGCACATTTCGGGGAATACCCACGTGGTCAGGCGTAGCTTCCTGAGGGAATCATATCCTTTGGCCACGGAAGCCAATTTTTCATTGTAATTTACACAGAACCCTGAACTAAATAAACATCTATTTGACTAAATTGACCCAATTGTCTAATAGTAAGTTTCTGCCACTGGGCCAAGTAGAGGCTTGCTAGAGAAATTGTGTTCAGTTTTGGGGGAAACAAAAAGAGAGACAGAGAGAGAAAATGATCGTGTGTGCGTGGAAACAAATGGCCTATATAATCGTACCTGCTTATTAGTATTACATGATGTATGTTTTAATCACCACTTTTTCATTTTATGAAATATAAATTATCTAAACAATGTATTAATTGTTTATGTTTCTCAGCAAATATGCGCAGCTTTGGATCTCCTGGGGAGAGACGCGCACCTGCCCAGCCTCTGCGGGCACCTGGGGCCACGTGACTAGTGTTAGCCAATGACGTGTGGGGAGGTGGGACATCCCACGTCCGTGGCCAGCTCCTTGCCGCTGCAGACTTTCCGGAGCTCTTTCCCTCTTGCTATCCCCAAGCAGGGATGCCTGGGTCCTAGAGTGACTTATGGGACAGCGGCCCTGGCTGATGTGACTATGGGGAAATGAATCTTGCTGTTTTCAGCCACTGAGAATCTGGGCTTTTTGTTTGTTTTATGTTGCTTGTTTTGTGTGTGTGTGTGTGTGGGGGGGTTGTTTTGTCATCACAACATAACTTACGTGATCCTGACGATTTTGATGATTTTCCTTGGTAAAAGAAATAAAATCCTTACTTCATTGTCTATTTCCTGAGCATTCTGTGCTGCAGATTTGAAAACTCATATCCAGAAGAAACTGAGAGCTGCTGCTTTCCTTCCTTCCACCTAACGTAGGAAAATACAGAAACATTTGAATGAACTTACATAGAATCGTATGCTTTAAGAACAGCGCCATCCTCCCCACAGGAAAGAGAAACACCTGTGGGAATGCAAGTTCAGGTAACACAGTAGGATTAGAGATGCTCTTCCTGATACCACGTTGTCACTTTGTGACACCTGGTGTTTGTGGTGAAGACCCTGCCTCTCTCCAGATGGTGCCAAGTTTGGGGTGGAGGCAGTAACGGGAGGACCCGGTCCCCACTCAGTCAGCGCCACCCCGCTTTGGTGCACTTTCCTCTTGGAGTGTGTGCAGATCAAGCCTGCAGACATTCCACAGTCACTGCTGAGAGACCTGTTCTCCGGGGCGGAGTGGGGGCAGGGCACGGTGGTGCAGGTGGCAGAAAGGGCCGCTTTCCAACACCGGTTCACTGCTGTCCTTCGGCATCTGGATCCTTTCTTAAGCTAGAGACGACCCCCAGGAAAACGCCAGTTCTCTGGCTAGGGAGGAAGCACTTCTCCAGCAGACTTGGAGGTGTGTCCTGGGGTGCAGCCTTCCCCTGTGCTGATTAATCGCAAAACAGCTCCTTTCTGGTTTTCTAAAACTGTGGTTTTCTAAAAAAAAAAACAAAACAAAACAAAACAAAAAAAACCCTCCCACTCTTTAATGAGCCTTCTTGCAACGTTCTTAGCATAATTGTGGATGTATTCCCTGTGTACATATTAACTGTTATTTCTGTGGGTGTGGAGGAAAGAGGAGGTGCAGAAATGGACACCGGGACCTGGAAGCATGCCGTTGTCAATACCAAGGACACACACACTAGTAAACAGGCAGCGCTAGCTGCGGGGTGGCCCAAGCAGCCGCCAGGGGGTGTGGGAGGGGCTTAAACAATGGAAGTTCATCCTCTCATAGCTCCGGAGGCCAGAAGTCCAAGATCAGGGTTGTTGGTAGGGTTTGTTCCTTCTGGGATTGGGATGGAGAGTGTGTTCCAGCCTCTCTCACGGCTTTGGGTGGCTTGCTGGTGGGCTTTGGTGTTCTTGTCTCTTATCTTCTCACGGCACTCATTCTGTGCCTGTGTCTGTGTCCAAATTTCCCCTTTTATGAGGGCACCAGTCGTATTAGATTAGGGGTTCACCCTACTCCACTCTGACCCAATCTTAGCTAATTACATCTGCAAGGACCCTATTTCAAAATAAGGTCGTATTATGAGGTACTTCCTACAGGTTAATCCTGCAGGTTAGGATTTCATCATATTAGTTTGGGGGAAGGCACAGTTCAACCCATAATACATACGTTGCTTATGCCAGAATTTATGATTTAGGTAACGCTGAGAGGCGTTTCATACATCCGTATGTCATCACCATAAGCCAGTTAGTAGGAAAATGATAAACTTTATTCTTTTCCAATATTTTTTCCTTCTTTTTATCGTCTGAGGTTATGGTTTGATTACAGACTAGCTCTTAACCCAACCCAGAGCGCAGCTCCCGGCTAGTGATTAAGGACTAGGTAGTCCATGGGCAGACCTCCCGGAAACAGGGACTGACATTAATGGGATGGGGAGGAAACGGAACCAGGGAACAGTGCGGGGCAGCAGTAGCGCCAGGGACAGAGCAAAATCTAGCCTGTAGCTCACACATCCTGCGAACTTGACAGCAGGAAGCCAGAGAAGGAGCCCAGGGTTTGCTAGAGAACTTTTGGGCATGAGCCCTGGCCTTGATGTGTGCACTGTGCTAGCTTGCAGGAACCTCTGAGTCTGAAAAAATGGGGTGCTGATTCTAGCTCTGGTTTACCTCATAGGTGTGTTTTATAAAAATAAAATGAAGTAACACACAGACAAGTGCTGCATAAGCTGTAACACACTATGTGGCTGTGGTCACATCGAACCTTAGAACAAGGACCAAGCCACCCTGACTCTGTTCCCCACATTTTGCACTCATTCAGGTGTTCGGATGGTGAACATAATAAATAATGAATGTTTTTGGAACAATTGTTAAGATAGTTATAGGGACAAGATTTATGTGTTTATTGGCTTCATTGCCTATAACAGTTTTTATTTCCCACAATCTGTATCTGCGTGTATATTGCACGTTATTCCCCTTACCCTTCACCACTTCCTTTGACAAATACTTGGATATAGATGTGATTATAGATACAGGCAGATTTCTGAAGGGAGGCCTCTCTGAAGCTTGGTGGCCTCAGCCAAACACTGTTGATTTAGCCCGTGGCCGGGCAGAACAGCCGTTCAGCCTGGGCTCAGCTGGATGATATATATATATATTTTTTAAAGATTCTATTTGTTTATTTGGAAGAGAGAGAGAGAGCATGCGAGCATGAGCAGGGAGGCGGCAGAGGGAGAGAGAGAGAAGCAGACTCCCCGCTGAGCAGAGGGCCCCAGGAAGTGAAGCTTGAGCCCAGGACCCTGGGATCATGACCTGAGCTGAAGGCAGACACTTAACTGACTGAGCTGCGCAGGCACCCCTCGGCTGGATGGTCTTTCTTATCTCTGCTGGGCTCCTTCACAGGTCTGCAAGGCTCCCGGGTCAGCTGTGAGTCACTTCTGGTGGTCCTGGCAGGGCTCTTGTCTGTGTGGGGCCTCAGACAGGACAACTGAGCTAGCTCGTCTTGTGTGTGTGGTGTCTCAGCCCCGTGTGCTCTGGGTTTGCCCGGGCCTTCCCGGGCGCAAGCAGAGCCACACGGGCGGTGGAGGCCAGGCTCCAGGCCCAGTATCATTTCCACTGCATTCCACTGGCCAATGCAAAGCATTGGTGAAGGGGTGGGAAAATAGACTCCATCTCCTGGAGGGAGGAGTACGGGAAGGGCCTGCACTGGAAGAGGGCAAGTGGGCTCCCCCACCACCACTTGCCAGGTCCCAGGCTCCACCCTCAGCCCCTCCCTCCAGTGCACTCAACTTGAACTGCCCACCTCCTTCAGCTCTGAAAACAAAGGGACCCTGGGTGTTAGGGCAGGGCGGAGCTGCCTGACCCTGGGAGGGGACCCAGGCATGTTCCAAAGGCCAACCTGCCTGCCAGATCTGGAGCTGAGGAAAGGGCAGAAATGTAATCCCACTGTTGACTCTTAGAATGCATTTTATCAGAAATCACTAAAATGCTCTATAATCGCTGGCTTATGGGTGTCACTCTCTGTACACACGTCCAAATGCAGCTCTTTGGCCAGCCTTTTTGGGAATAATTCACACCAGGGAATCTTCCAGCAATTTAAGATTACCCATTTCGCTTTAAGTAGTTTAAAAACAAGCGAAACCGTTTTGGCTAGAGAGTTTCTAAGGCACTTAAAGCATTCCCGTGATCTCTTCACTGGCCCAGAGCTGTCCAAGCAGCTCTCCAGCCAGACTGTGGGCTCCGTGTGCTGGGGGCTTGCAAGTCCCCATGTGCCTTCTCCCCAAGTCTGGCGTGGCGTCTCACTCGTAGTGAAGGGGAGTCCATGCTTTGGGGATTGAAATGAATCGTGTCCTGAATATTAATATAAACTCACGTTAGTATCTCAGCCCTAGCAGGCAGACATGTAGTATTTCTGGTACTGGGAACCATCAAGGGACCCCTTCTGAGGGACACGGTCTGGGGTGTGGACAACGTGGACCCGCATGGAATGTCTCTGAAGCTCCATCCTTTTTGGGCTCTAATGTCCACCTTTGACATTTCTCCCTCCTCTTCCTCACTGCCTGTGGCTGTGGTCCTTCATCCACCGTCCCTGTTGTGGCCCTCCTCCTAATCTGGGGGTCATTTCTGGTCTGGGGAGTTGTCCCCCGCTCCTCCTCATGGACCCCAGACGCTCCCCCCTCAAGTCTGTGTGCTTACTGCCTCCCTGCCCCAGGGCCACCGAGGCAAAGAGACCTCCCCTGGCAGAGCAATATTTAGTATCCTCCTTCAAAACTGCTCTTCCCTCCCACAAGACTCTCCAGACCCAGACCCGCAACTTAATGTTCCTCACTGGTCCATTGACATTCCTTTATTTGCCTAAGCTTCTTATCTGACCCTTCCAGGAGAAGCAGCCGTTTTTCAGAACCTAGTTCAGGCCTTGCCGGCTGGGGGTCCACAGTAAAACTGTGTTGGTTGGTGGAGACAGTAAGATGCTGAGACTCTTTCCCAGATGAGGGTAAACACTAGTGAGGCCTGAGGAGGCCGTCTGTGAGTCACAGAAACAAGGGACAGATGCCGCATCAGGGGTCAGGCCCTCAGAGGCCTCAGCAAGCAGGGGACAGGGGCTAAGGGTGCTCTTTCTGGATCTCAGCTCTGCTCCGGCAGCGGAGGGCAGAGAAAGAACTTTCCGGGAAGAGGAGTGGTAGCGAATGCAGTTACCGGTCTGAACCCACCTTTTATCCAAGTCTGTTTTGTGGTTTAGAGGCACTTCAGTCCCTCGAGATGTTGAAAAACACATGTTTTTGACTAATGGACATGCAGCCAATTATCTCCTGCGTCTGCAAAGGTCAGGTTTGTGGTTTCGGATCCTTCACGGACTGGTGCAGCAGTGGGATCGTGCCCTGACGACACAGCCGGGAGGCCGCGGGGCTGGCGCTCGGAGCCAGCACCCAGAAATGGGCGCGCGTGGTCCTCACACCCAGCAGGCTTTCCTCCTCGGTCCCCACACGGGGCCTTCCTCAGCACCTGCTTTTTACAGAGAAGATGTCAACAGCCCAGAGATGCCCAGGGTCTTATTAGGGGCTTTGCTGGGGGCAGAACTGGAATACAAAAGAAATTTTAACAAACAGGGGTTTCATCCCAGTCGGGAGGAGCCCTTCCCAGCTCCCAGAGGGAGTGAAGCCCTGGGGTGTGGCTGGAGGTACACCTGTGCCCACCTCGAAATTTCTCACCGTGAAGGTAACCCACAGATTATTTTCGGATCCTCGTAATGAACATCTATCTTCCCCAAATAAACTGCACTTTATTTATCCTTTTTTATTGCGGTTTTCCTCCCGATACTGTTACGAACTAAATTGATGCTTTGATCAGTTATACGTAAAACAGAATGCACTCAGGAGCTAAAGCAAACCCCACCGCCATGGGTGGGGAGCCCAGGTGACTTCCAGGGCTGGCAGGTGCAGACCCCGTAGGCTCAACATCACCAAACCATTCTGGGAGACTCTCATAGAGGAGAAACATTTAAAAAGACCTCCCCGGGGGCACCTGAGTGGCACAGTGAGTTAAGCATCTGACTCTTGGTTTTGGCTCAGGCTATGATCTCAGGGTCATGGGATGGAGCCCCACATTGGGCTCCGTGCTCAGTGGGGAGTCTGCTTGGGATTCTCTCTCTCCCTCTGCCCTTCCCCCACCCCCTGCACTCTCTGCATGTTCTCTCTCGTTCTCTAAAATAAATAAATACATCTTTTTCAAATTAAAAAAATTAAAAAAATAAAAACACCTCTCTGTAAAATCTATGTTAACATGTCTAGCAATAGAGAAAAGTTTGATTAAATCATAATATAAATATATTTTGTTAATCTTTTGAAATCATTCTTGGAAAAATTATTAATATCAAAAGCCTATGCTATGATATTCAGTGAAAAAAAGCAATGGATACCAACCACTATTTAGTATGCTGCAAGTTCTGTACAATACCAGGTATGCGTGTGTGAGTGCATTTGCGTGTAAGAACCCTATTCGTATTAATGGGGGCTGATACTCTGAGAACTGTGTGTGCTTTTAGATTTTCTATTTTATGAGTTCTTGTATTTCCAAATCTTTATAATGTATGCATACAAAAGATACCAAAATAAATTTGTTTTAATTCTATTTCCTTCCTTTCAAGCCACCTCAAATAATAAAAGGGTTTCATGGGAGGTTTCTGGTGTCAGTTAAAACTTTTCTAGACTATACAGAAAGAAGAGCTCCCAAGTCCTTTTTTTTTTTCTTGAAGATTTTATTTATTTATTTGAGAGAGAGAGAGTGTGAGCGAGCACGAGCAGGAGGGAGGAACAGAGGGAGAGGGAGAAGCAGGCCCCTCACTGAGCAGGGAACCCAATGTGGGGCTCGATCCCAGGACCCTGAGATCATGACCTGAGCTGAAGGCAGATGCTTAATGGACGGAGCCACCCAGGCGTCCTCCCCAATTTTTTTTTTACAGAATCAGAATAAAAGTGGCAGAAAAGCCTGGCAAGTGACAGCATGATGACCTGTGATCTCCCGGATGTGTGGGTGCACATGCACAAATGTACCCGCTTGACATTGACATTTCTTTATTTGTTCTTTCTGCTTCTCCCTGCTCAAGATCCTCCTCCCATCTCCATCTCCGGAAGCTCCCACCTTAGACACGTTGCTGCTCCCACTGTCAAAGCTACAAACACCAGGACACACGTTCCCAGCCAGCTAGATGCGCCTCGTCTGAACTTGGAATCAGAAATGTGGAGAAATTCCCACAAATGTGACAGTGACATAGCATTTCTGGGGGCGTCACAGCTGTGGGGACAGTGTATGTGTCCCCTACCGGATGCTGAATGAGATGATGCGGGCTATGAAAACTCGTTTCCTTGGAACAGCCGCTGGGCGGCTTCTGTGGTCTGGCTTTGGGGCAAGGTGTTGACTGATGCTTAGCTTTCCTTGCTTCTCTCTGTTTCCAAAGCAGGTCCTGCAGCCTTCTGGAAGAATCTATTTCCAATCACTTGTTTTCTATTTGCTAACCTGAGTTGATTCCTACTGCTTGCACCTAAGAGCCCTGGCTGCCCGGCATGTTTGGTACCTGACAGGGCATACAGTTTAGTCCCAAATGTGACCTTGAAAAGCACATGAACTTATAGCTCAGAAAATATTACAGATACACCGTACAGGAGGGCTACTGCCTTCGATGCTAAAGAAATGTATATATAACTTTCTGTTTAGGAAGCCTGAGTCCATTAGTGAACTCCACTAATAGGTCAAAAAAAGTAATAGCTAATAAATATTTTATTAGCATTTTTTGAATCTTGCTAATGGGAAAACCAACTATTTCAAAAGTAGCAAGAATCACATTTGGCATCGGGCCACTACTCAATGCTTCATGTCTGCTCTTTCTTATGACTGCTTGCGGAATAACTAGAGAAGTTCTGATGGAATTATGTGCACAACCATGAATATTTTTATTTTTCTGTTGTAAACCCTCATATTTTCTTACCTCATTATTTACCTCCATTACGTATTCAATACTAATTTTCTATGTACGGCATGGTAAATTTATGGCTATGTTAATATGTTAATATTTCTCCATCTAGCAAATGAAATAAATGATTTTTACATGCTTTGTTTTTAAGGTATTAACTACAAAAATGTATTAAGTATAATAATAAGACTCATTACATAGTATCTTTCATCCTGAAGATTATTAGAGGCCTTTACACACCAAAAGAAAAATAACCAACAAAGAAGAAAAAGAAAAACCCCAAAGCTAATAGAACTGCCATCCATCACTGAAATAGAGCCGTAATTGTTTTTTTTTTTTTTTTCTTTCTTAGCCTATTTGAAGTCTTATTTCTCAGGGGAAAAAAAATCAAGCTTAAACTACTAAAAAAATTACTAATTTTTTTCTTTATAATTAATATGATTTGCTGATTCTCTTCCAAGTGGTGTATTTTACGTAGTTTGGCGTTTTCAAGAATTGAATTGGTTAGTAGGAGAAAGGTCCTTCTGGGTATTTAAGGTTTGGAAATAGGAGTGGGGGTCTTCATCAGTCAGGGATCTCCAGAGAAACAAGCCAACAGGATATACAGAGATACATAAGAGGAGATTTAACATGGGAGTTGGTTCATGCAGTCGTGGAGGCTTTGATCTGCCTTCTGCAAGCTGGACACCCAGGAGAGCCGGCGGCTTCATTCGTTCCAAGGCAGAAGGCCTGAGAACCAGGAAGTCACTGGGGTCAGCCCCCCATCCAAAGACCCAAGAACCTGTCTTTGGGCGGGAGACGAAGGACATTCCAACTCACGAGGTCAGGCATCGAGGAATCCAACCTTTTCTCACCTCTTTATTCTAGAGGGGCCCTCGGAGCCTTGGTGCTGCTGATCTTCTCTACTGGGTCTAGTGATTCAAGTGCTAATCTCTTCCCGTTCCACACACACCAAGAAACCTTTTACCCGCTATCTGGGCATCTGTTGGTGCAGTCAAGTGGACATTAAATTAACCATCCCAGGGCCCCCAATATTGTCTAAAAGTTCTTGACAGGCCTTTCCTATAAAACAAAGTACTGTGGTTGATAGTCGTCAGCATAATTGATAATCACACCTCCAAAAGCATACACCCTCCACCAGTCTGGCGGGCCACTCAATAGCAGCTCCTCCCAGACACCAGACAAACCCCAAGCCCTCTTTTCCCTGGGGATTTGCTGCTGTGTAAATAAGAGGGGAGATTCAGCATTTCTCAGCTCATCCACTTATTCCACAAATGCTTGCTTGCTAAGACCTTAAATCACAAGTGCAGGAAAATACAACAGCCACGGAAAGTTTCAAAGAAGGAAGTAACATAATTACAATAGTTAGGTTATTGATCAGGGCACGGAGACAAGTACGCAGTCTCCCCTGAGAAGCTGTGGCTTTGGCTCCTGGAGCTGCCGCCTGATTACAGGTGCTGCCTTGGGCAAGGCAGGCAATGGAGCTTCTTCTGCAAAATTAAGTTATACCAGCTTTGCAAAGATGGGGAAATTTTTGAAAAGGGGGGGCAGTATATGTATAAAAAAATGTTTGGCACATAGAAGATAGTTACTATATTGTAGCTATTATGAGTGGGGGCAAATCTGGCCCAAGACAACTCTGGATGTCCGGAGACTGCATTTCGAACTGTAAGATTCCGGTATAACCACTGTTGACATGTTTATCTCCCTCCAGTCCCTGTGGTTGGATTGAATGAGTGAGGTTCTGTACTGTCAATGGGGATCAGATTATTTCGGCTTGCCTGGGGCTTTCTGGGGTTTAAACTCGTAAGTCCTACATCCCAGGAAACTCCTCAGTTGCAGACAAACCAGGACATCAGGACGCCTAGAGTTATCTGATTCCAAAACTGTGCACATCAAGGCCGTCACCACCCCGGTCCTCTCTAATTGCTACCCCAGATATGTTTAGGTAAAGACAGCGTGATAATGTTATGTGATCCCCAAACGCATTCTTGTAACACTTAGTAAGAAACTACTATTATAGATTCCCGGAAGATATCAAAGACCTTCGTTTACATTCTGGGTGAAGAAATAAGGCATACATCCGAAAGGAAACATCTCATGTCTTACCGTCAACGGTAAGTGACAGACAAAGACTATGTCAAGTTGGCAAGGAGTTAAATAGTTACCAGTGCTCTAGGAGAAAAGGGAGATCACCCCAGGTTGAGAGATCCCAGGAGAACCTCCTGGAATGCTCTCACTAGTGGAATGCAAACCCAACTCCAGTTGGCTGAGCCATGAGCTGCGTTTCCAGATGTCCACAGGTAAGGTGGCTTCAGGTCCGTTTGCCCTTGAGGCTGCAAAACATTGACACATATTTGGGCTTCTCTGCTTTGCCGTTTAAGACATCACATTTAGCTTTAGTCTGGCTTTCCCTCTGACAGCCAGATGGGTACAGCCACTCCAGGCTTCAAAACTTTTTACGAGTATCCAGAAGGGGCAAGCAAGCCTCTTTCTTTGGCTTGAGTCGGACCATCTGCCCATCTCTGACCAGTATTGTAGTAAGCAGATGGTGTTATATTGGTAATACTGATAAGAGCCAAATCTCAGCCCCACGATATGTGGTAGGAAGGGGTGAGGGGGCCAGCAGTCAGAATTACCTAGTAGAAGTCAAAGGGTTGTTGAGAGTGTAACAGAGCTCACCATGGAGAGCCTCACAGAACAGATAGGATTCAGAATCTTACATAGTCCAACTCTCCATATTATAGAAGTGAAGGGTAACTAATCCAAATTCATGGGAAGGTTGAGACAGAGACAGATGCCCAGTCAGCAAAAGCCAGCCTGTGTGGGTCCAACCCCACCCAGCTTTGTCCTTTACTGGTGGTGAGACCAGCAGCATATGCCTAAGTCATCATGCAGGATGGGAATAAGGACCACCTGCTCCGTGGGATTGCTGTGAGGGCTGGGGAAGCTATCTACTGTGATTTTACCAATACCTTGTAAGTCCTTCATCATGAGAGGCACGATGGTCTCCAGGCCAGGCTCCTTTCCCTGCTATGTTCCACCTATCTGGTCAACAGGGCCCTGAAAGAATGCAGAACGGAAAAGGGGCAGAAAGAAGCAGGAAATTCCAAGTGCACAGGGCAATAAACACAGACCAGTGTTAGAGAAGGAAACCTTTCCCAAAAGCTAAGGAAAAGCAAGCTGAGTTTGGAGATATAGTTTGGGACCAGGTAACAGAGTCCTCGAATTCAGGTTGGGCAATCGTACTACGAAAGGCCTGACTTATCACCCAGTACTGTTCCTTAGGTTGCTACAGCGTGCCCCAAAGTAGCTGGGGATATTTCCAGAGCCCTGACCACCTCGGAGAGGCAGACTTCCACACAGGGGAAAGGCAGAGCCCCTTCTCATTCATACGCTTATTCAAATAGCGAGCTTCTGTTCTTATCTTCTCTGCTGCGTCATTTTATGGGTCAACTTGGCTGGGCCAAGCTACCCTGATATTTGGTCAAACAATCTCCTGGCTATTTCTGTGAGTATGCTTTTGTATGAGACTAACATTTAAGTTGATGGACTTTGAGTAAAGCAGGTTGCTCACCACATGGGCCAGTCAGGTGAAGGCGTTAAGAAAACAAAAATACTGTCTTCTTTCAAGCAAGGGAGGATTTGCCATCAGCTGTCTTTAGACTCCAGCTGCAACATTGGCCCTTCCTGAGCCTGCAGAGTGGAACTGAAGGTCTGGGCTGAGTCCCCAGCCAGCTTGTCTATCCCATTAGGTTTTTTTTGTTTTGTTTTGTTTTGTTTTTTGTTTGTTTTGTTTTGACTTGCCAAACCTCCATAATCACCTGAAGCAATTCCTTATAATAAATCTCTTTCTTTGTACGTGCATCCTACTGGTTCCACTTCCCTGCAGAATCCTGGCTAATGGACTTCCTAATTGAGCTGCCTTGAAAGAGCAAGTTCATAATTGGAATTGGATTGGGGGAATGCTGTCCCTACTGGTACGAAGGCACTTCCATGGCCTCATGGAATTCTTCAGGGTCTGCTTTGTCATCCTCCCAGATTGCTTTTTGGGCCAACTGTGCAACTCCCACCAGCATAGGTTCCGTTCAAGAACCGCTTTTACCAAGTGGGCGGCCTGATACTGATTATGCCACTTATGGGTTTCTGTGAGGCAAGGGCTAACTGTCTCCCTGCACTGGGCCAATTTCTCATGTGCTTTCTGCTCTGCACGATTTCTCACCATCCTCAGACCCTAGTGTGAACGATCTGCCCTTTTGTTCTCCTTAAGCCCCCGCGTGCCCTTGCTCAGGTCTGGTCTTGTGAATGGGGACCAGCCTTCTGCCATAGCTGCACTGTGCTCTCCATTCCCCTCTCTCTCTGGACTATGCCAACACCACTCGTCACCGTCAAATTCCTACTCATTGGCGAGATAAATCCCTCTGATGTACACTATCATCTTCTCCTGTCCTTCCTGTTCCCTGTATGTACCGTACCGATATTCCGCTCCTAAGACTTCCGTCCACGATCTTTTGTGCTCAGGAGGTAACAATTCCCCTTCCGTCACACAGGGCCTAGTTTTTCTTTTCTTCTTCTTCTTTTTTTAATCTGCTCCCTATTTGATTCTTTGTTATGTCTTGCAGAACATCTCCATCTTCTGTTTTATTTTATATGTTAAGGCATATAACAAATTGTCTGTCCCCAAACAGATTTATCCTTTTCTTCCCTCCGCCTTTGTACCCAGCTCCAGAGCGCCACGCCATCAGAGACCAGGTTTAATGCCAAGTCATTTCAGTCAGTACATTTCAGAAAGCTTTGCAAAGTTCGTTGAACAATAGAACACCCGTAGGAAGCAAAGATCATGATCCTTATTTTATAGGTGGGTAAAAATCTGAATGCACAAACTTTGAGTGATATTACTATTTGCCCATTATTTAAAAACTATGCTCACATTTATTGCCGTGCCTTATGACAGCGGGGGCGACACATCCCAGTGATGCTGCCCCACTTTTCAGATGAGAAGATGCACTGAGAGGGGACGTCAGCATCAGGACTATGTTAAATATTCAGGACGGCTGATTATTCACAGGCCTCTAGGTTTTCCCATTTTTCTTTATTTTCACAGTGCTACCCACCCTCCCCCACGCCTCCCATGGCAACATCACTCAAGGAGGAAGCAGTGGGGAAATCAAGGTGTTGACTTCATTCGGTTTGGTCTACACCAACTCTTAGGCTGCATGCATGCAATATGGAATTCAGGTCTTGACAAAACTCCCAAGTGGGCATAGGAGGCATAAAGAGGTTTACAAATCAGGAAATCAACCCCAAACCCAAGTGCCCCATCCCCCAGCTCTCTGTACAGGTGGAGACGGCCAACGTCTCAGCTGCCCACAGAGGCCCTAAAGCTAACACAGTCTTGCATCCATGCAAGCTCAACATTCAACACACAGCAGAACTTCACAGAAGGAAGCTCGGCCGTGGTAGACAGGTGCGGGGAGAAGGGTGTGTTTATCGGTGGAAATCTCGCAACTTGACCCAAAGCATTAATTCTTGACACAACAATTTCCGTTTCTTGTGATCCCCTCACTGATGTAAGGGCCGTTGGTCTCAGAAGCTGGTCTGTGGATACCGTGATTAAAAGTATGGATTCTCGGCCTCCTTCCGAGCACACGGAATCAGTATTTCAGGAAGTGGGCCCAGAGGTCTGTATTTTTGAGGATGATTTTGATGTTTGTTTGGTGAGTTTAGAAACCTGATCTGTGTTTCATGAAATGCTGTGTTGTCTGCATTCTACTCTGTTCATGTCCCCTCAGGTAAAGAAGTCTGTCAACTGAGATAGCAATATGATTTCCCTTTTTCCCAAAGAATTACATTGGACTTGATTTTGAGTATTTGTTGGCCTGGAAAATAATTCTAAATTCCTGAAAAATTGTAGCAATAAGGACAAAGTTCAAACACGAATGTTCTGTCTTGGAATGGTGTAACCAGGGCCTTGAAAACCACAGACTGTCCCTCAAACAATAAAACAAAACACAGGGGCCAACGACCATTTAGTTTAGCCTCCTGGGCGTTCGAAACGTTCTGAAGGCAGACAACTTCAGCTAAGGCTGGCATTTCCCAGCTCGCACAGGCCAAGAGAGTCTGGCCATCTGGCCCCGTCCCTTCACCACCACTACCTGCCAGCCCCCAAAGCACGGGTTCATACCAGTGCCTCCAAGCAGGCACTGTGACCGTCAGTAAATTGGAACTAATTGTGTTATGTGATAGACCTGAGAGTAACCTCACGCCCAATCTAGTTCAGCCGCCGATTTTTGCAGGAAAAAAAACCCAGAGAACCAGCGATGCAGGGAAGTACCGACTGCGAGCCGCTGGACTGGGAACTGGGCAGCGCTGGGAGCCACTCTCAACTCTCCATCCCCTTCCCCTGCATGATCGCAGGCCATCTTTTCTCTTTCCTGGAACAGAGACCTCTGATCTTGTCCCATCATGCAATT
Organism: Ailuropoda melanoleuca; assembly: GCF_002007445.2. Taxonomy (NCBI): domain Eukaryota; kingdom Metazoa; phylum Chordata; class Mammalia; order Carnivora; family Ursidae; genus Ailuropoda; species Ailuropoda melanoleuca. The sequence goes on from NC_048221.1 coordinate 140,924,666, forward strand.
CTAGCTGCCACGTGCTTGGAGTGGTTACCCCCCATCTGGATATTATTTTCAAAATTATATACGTGTGTTACCATTAATCCAATTATTAAATGTTAATAAGGGAAAATCACTTCATTTGTGTCTGCTAGAAAATAAGTAGAAATAAAGCACTGTTACGTCCCTGCTCCCCCCTTCCCTCAGAGGAGCCTCACAATTCCCGGGATGCTGAGCAGCCTGTCTGCTGGAGACTTGCACCCCCACAACTTCTCCACATGGATGGCGATGTGCAGTCAGCTGGGAGGACTCGCACGGTAGTTTCCAACTAGCAATTGTTAGCGTACTACAGTTTGGAGACTATGGGCTTATTTTTAAAGATCACAATGTCTCAAACATCTTTGTGCTCCCTGGAGGGATGCAGTGGTGAGAACGGACTTTAACCTATAGCCTGTTGTAGGTACAGAACAAGCCAAAGTGACCAGACGCTCCGGATGTGGCCTTGCTAGTGGGGGTCACTATGAATTACTGCAGCAACCGTGAGATCTTGTCTCATGATTTAAATTGTTTCCTGCTATGTCTCTAAGAGGGCCCATCTCTCATGCACGTGAGTGCCTCCTTCACGTGGGTCACAGCAGGACACTATGGTCGAAAACCCTGCTCCAGAAGGCATTTCCTGTCCCATCAATTAAAGTGCTACGGTTCATCTTCTTCTCCTAAGGGGGGAGAATACTGGAGAGGAAGTCATGGATGCCAGTCTCTTTTCTGTTCACAGTTTCTTTGCAAGAACTGAACAAGCTTCTGCTCTGAAACCCCGTGTCTTCACCCATGGTGGGAGAGGGGTTCCTTCTTCACTCACAGGGGTTGGTCACTCAATGTCTCCATCTAGACTCTTCCCTGGAACCCTGGCATGAGAGTTTTCCAAGTCACATTTCACTTCTGGTCAGTCATTCAGTGCACATGTTAGGAAGCTCCCACCAGGCTTCTGTGCTAGGTTCTGGGGACGTGGGCCCAACAGGGCAGAAGGGTCCCTGCCTTCACATGATGGCAGCCCTAAGGCAATATTTTTTATTTACTGAGTTTTTTTTGTGGCCCAAGGATCTCACCTACTCAAACTTACGCTTAGGCTCTGCTATAACAGCCAGAGGACAGGGAAGCACGGTGTGCTTGAGGAACTTCTCCAGGGCACGTGGCAGAAAGTAGCAGACCCCGGTCTGGAAGCCAGGTTATTCAGGCTGCAGAGCCTGGGCTCCTCCAGCCATGCTGACCCCTTCCACTCCGACTCACTCGGAGAGGGGGTTCCGTGGAACTTGGCATCCAGACGGGACCAGGAGCAGCGGTGGGGGGGTGGGTTGAGCTCCAGGGCCAGCCCACAGATGTTAATGAGGTCGTTCCCTGTGACTCCTTACTCCAAGGACATTTCTCTACAGATGCTTTTTGTGATGACTAAATGATCAAATGTCATAAAAAGAGCGCTCATGATCTCTCTCCAACAGCTCCGTCCCCTCCTTCTCTGTTCCCACTAATGTCACATCAACCAAGTGCAAGCTCAGATTTACACACTCTACTATTCTGTTTTCTGTCTTCTCTTTCCCTTCATCTGAGCAGGACAGAATTCTGTTCTCCCCCACGCCCACTCTCCATTCTGTATCCATGCTCCTGCTTCCTTGTCCTCCAAGGACAGCTGCATTTGGCTAGCTGCTCTCACGCAACTCAGGGTCACGGGCCAAGGCATCCCAGGTCGCCCCCTGCTTTGTCGCCGTGACTGGGTGACTGACCATCTTGTCGGTCCGGCAGGCTTCACCCCTACAACTCTCCGATTTACTTCTGGCTCCGCTTGCTCTCCCTCGCTGACGCCCAAGCCCTTCGGCCCCTCCGTGACTCCCGTCCCCGTGTTCAGAAAGCTTTTGTAACTGACCTCACCTGCATCTGTTCACCTCCCTGGGTTATGCGGACGCGGACTGAGTGGAGGGACCCGAGTCTCGTGGGGCGGTGGCTCTGCGGCCAAGGGCTCTCCCGTCCACTTCGCTGCAATGTTCTGTTTTGCCTCTTTGGCTCGTGGACCTCCCCAAACAAAGGCTTCCCTTGTAGTATCTCCCACTGGCTCTTGGACCAAAAGTACTTTTCTATTTGTAAAACACTGGCGCGTGAAAAGGGTTTAGGCCAAAGTGATTCTCCCAGAACTTGTTGGTTAGATTTTAAATGACGTTGAGTAGAAATATTGAACATTTCTTACCTCCCTGCCCTGTTGAATAGTTCAAAATAAACATGACGGCAGCTCTTTTGGAAGGCTCAGCAGCAGTCCTGCAAACACTGACTTCTGTCTCTGTAGGACGGCAGGGAACACAGGGATAGAGTCGGGATGGTGGGAATCCGGCCGTCTACCCTCACACAAGACCATCTGTCTTTTGAGCTTTTTGTTTCCTCTTTACAGGTTCCTTGTTCACCTGACACTTTCTCCTTCTTTTTCTCTGTTGCTGATACAACTTCCTTAAGTTCTGTAATCCCTTCTCCAAATTTGGTGCTTGTGGCGTTCTACCAGTTAGAAAGCCAACATTTGAACCATGAGGGGTAAGTAGGAATCCCCAGTATTTGAGGACCTCTTCCTTTCGAGATGCCATCTGCTTAGTCAGACGGATGTAACCTGATCGGGCAGTGAGAAATGTTGTGTGGGGGGGCCCTGCACCCAGGACAGCTACTTCTTGGCAAAGGAGTTGTGACACACTTGAGCTGTGAAGACAAATGAAGGCTATTGAACCATCCCGAAGAGCCGAGCAGCTCCACAGATAATCAAGCAACTCTCAGGCCTTTGATGTAAATAGTCCTCAAAAATCATCCTAAGATTTCAGAGGTTTGTGACTGTTTGTGACTGTGAAAATTCTTGCCATTTCTTTCTCTTTACCATTTTTTTTAAAACTTTCTTTCCACCTTTGTGAGTTTTACTNTCCACAGATAATCAAGCAACTCTCAGGCCTTTGATGTAAATAGTCCTCAAAAATCATCCTAAGATTTCAGAGATTTGTGACTGTTTGTGACTGAAAATTCTTGCCATTTCTTTCTCTTTACCATTTTTTTTAAAACTTTCTTTCCACCTTTGTGAGTTTTACTAAACTCTATCTACTTCCCAACAGTTAGCACATCATCCCAACTCTTTGGCCATTTAGACTGTTTTCAGTTTTGCTCATTGGGTTAAAAGAAACACAGATTCATATGAATAATCCCAAGGAAATAGGAGTGTCTTACAGTTTGGTTTTGGCCACATTTACGAGAAAATGTGAGTAACTGTGACTTACACACAGGCAGTGGCTGCCGATGGTTTGGCGGCTGGTCAAGGATTTGGGGCTGCCTTCCCCCTCTGCTCATGCTCCCGCCGTAGCTCCAGCCGACACTCCAACCAACTGGAAGCAGCAACGGCAAGTGGGCACGTGCCCACCATGGAGGCTTTCCAGCAGACACGTTTTCCCAGGCAACTCTCACTAACATCCCCTCAATCAGAACCACATCACATGTCACCTCTCTCTGCAAGGGAGGCAAGAGAAGGTCGTGTTTTGGCTGGTGGTCCTAGTGCCATTCAAACCAAAAGAAGTTTTGTTAGTAAAGAAAAATGGCCTAATAACTCTTGGGTGGGTCGTCAGCAGCCACTGATTTACTGTATAAACCCATTGAACTGTGGCCAAAAAGCTACCGGGAACCCCATCCCTTCCCCAGACACGCAGGAGAACTTCTTCCAGGAGATGTGTGATTCTCCCTCATGACTGCTCTGCTTTCCCGTTTGTCTTCCGGTTGTCCTTTTGGTTTGACCTTGTTTCAGCTCAGAATGGCTACTTCAGCCCTAAGATCCCCTCATGACCTCTCAACGCAACTCCTGTGGAGAACTAGGCCAATCTGTGTTTTCACCCCAAAATCTGGGAAGGAGTCTGATTATTAGTTCAGTTTAACTCTTGAGAGACAAATGAGTTCCAAAGTACAAACAAGCCTATCGTCCATGTGTTTACCTTTCAGTTGGTGGTTGCCCAGCCCTGTTGGCTCCGGTCAGGGTGGGGGTGGGATGTGGTCAGTCAGTCCAGCAGAAGGGGGGAGTGTGGGACAGGAAGGTCAGCAGATGATGGCCACCTGTGGTATGTAAGCTCAAGCTAGATGTGCACTGGTGATTATTTCATGGAAAGTGAAACCTGAAGGGTGAGTCCCATCTCCCCGGACCTTTCCAGATCGACTCCTGTTAGGTCCAGTTTCCATTGTGATCACGAATGACAAAATTTGTAGCCCTGTAATTCAGTCTTATGGGATGACAAAATATAAAGCAGGAGCGAGTCATCTGCTGTGGCCTCTCTCCACTTCCATTGTGCTCAAAACTTCACAATGCACCCCATTTTAATGAAGTTCTATGTGCTTTCCCCAATGCCAAAAATCTGGGTTTCGTTATTTCAAATTCATCAAGCTACACATGTCGTAAAGTACGTACGTTCAGGTGGAACCAATGTATCTTCTGACAAGACTATCATCCATAGTTGGGTCAAGACATTCTGTCCAAGCATGCTGTTTTCTGGTGCCTTATAGATGAACAGTCGCTGAAATAAGAGGACATCACCTCCCAAATTCACTCCCAGATTTACTGGGAGAATAGTAAAGTCAAAGTTTTCACATTTTATATGTTTTCCTAGCAGGGACAGTTTTAGCTGAAGTTGTCCCTTCAATAAACTGAACTATTGAATTAAAAAAAAATAATTTCTATTTTTAAAAAACCCACAGCATTGAAAGGCAAGTAGTGTGCAAATACTACAAGGAGTCCCAGTAAAGAATTTGAGACACGTCCAGGGGCCAGGACCCTTTCCTGCTAAGTGCAAGGAATTTTTTACCAGATAACACTGATACAGGATGTACTCTTGGCTTCCTTCAAAATTACAAAATAAATAAATAAATAAAACCCTACCAAGGTGAAAGACACCCTAAAATATTCAGGAATAAAGTTATAACATTGATTATATAATGATTCGACAGCGTTGCCATCGATAGTTCTGATATTCGTTCTGTGGTGTGTAAGTGAAAGTTGGTATAACTGAAAATTTTACCTAAGGGTGGCTGTGTTAATGGTGCACTTGGAAATTTGTTACAATACAACACAAATGTTTCTACAAAACCAAATTTAATATACAACAAACACTCACCATGTAAACACATCTTTAAAAAAATCTGATCATAATTCCAAAGGATCGCTTACAGGCATCCATAAAAGCATTTTATATCAAGAATCTCAATACAGAATGATTTCTATGTCAAAATACATTTACACTGTAAATTGTTGATAGGGGGTAAAAAAGGACACAGAGAAATGGGAGTTTGCTGGCACTGAATTCAACAGCAGGAACTTGCCCTGATCATTTCCCTTCATTTTCTACTTGAAGTATTTCCGACCTTGCATGGTCATCTGCCTTGCTAGACTCTGTTTATGCTTTTATCCACTCGACTGGCCAGGTACACATCTTGAGACCTTATTATCGTGCTCATTTCCATTGTCAGGGGCTCTCAAAACCGCCCAGAGCGTTGCTGTGGGGTCTATTCCTGTCCAGGCTGACATCCAGGCCTCTTCCAGCCTGTCTGGGGCAATCAGTTTGGAGGACAACACTTTAGGAAATGGTACGGCAGTTATCAAATGCAAAACTGGAAACGAGTCACATAAAAACCACAGGTGCAGATCGATCACACAATTTTATTAGAGTCTTTTGAACAAATGTATTCCTCTGTGAAAAACTCTTGCAAAGAGACATTGGGGTATACTATTTTCAACCCTGAGCAATAACACTGCATACCAAGGAGGGTGGGTCACGAAGCTGGTTCCATTGGAGCACGAGCACAAGCCACTGATATTCTCTATGTGATCAGGTTTTTACAAAAAAATACATAGTTTTCAATAAATAATGCTTAATTTTACAACTTTGATACAGCAATGTCATACACCGTCCTAACACTAAACTCTGCATGCAAGATAGTCTACAGGAAGACGAAACTTTGCCATGCATTTTCTTTTCCCCCTAGTGCTATCAAACACTTCACCCTCCAGCGCCCCACCGCGGGGAGCTTCACCCTCTCTCTGTTTCACAGCATCAGGGCGGGCGCTGGCATGCAAACTCTAAAAAAGGTTCCCCCCCAACAAACCACTCAGACTTCTAAACAAAAGGGTTTTCAGCGTTTCTGCTCCCAAACCCGGAGTGGCTATGAAAGTAAGTTCCATGTGGCCTTGGAAAATACAGACTTGGCAACAGTGTCATGCTGAAAACGGCTCTCGCTCCTCAGGTGGCTGTCCCGGGGGCCACCGGGAAGCGCTGTGGGGTGCCATGACCACAAGGAGCCCCAGACACGAAGAGCAGGCCTCCGTTTTGAAACAGTCCATTCAAAAAAAGGCGTCACGAACAGATGCAAAAGACTCTTCAACCCACAACATATGTACAAGAGTGAAAAGTAGACAAAATGGGAAATTAATGGTAATGGTATATAGCGTTTCTCCCTCTGTGATTCAAGGGATGGGGCACTGTGTTCTCGAACGTAAGCTGGATGAAGAAAAATGTGTTAGAGGGCCCTTTGTCAATATCTATTTGATCAAAATTCTTTCTACGGTATCCTATGATTACTTCCAGTCGCTCTTCCCTTTTTTTTGAAGCGGGAATGTCATCTGTCTCATAAAATAACATAAACATCAAAGTCCCTTCGAGGACCCTAGAGTAAATATTTTCTACGCATTTTCAAACTTTTTGTCATATTGCTTTATTTGTCCTTTTCACAGCAGAGAAAACCCACGTCTGCGTGACTACATAAAAGAAGTTTGATCAAACCACGACAAGGAGCCTCCACGAACGCACATCCAGGGTGTTTCAATCCTCAACTGCTCGTATGAAACCACATGTCAACTCCGTCATATTGCTTTCACTGGTTTGTTTTCTCGACGGAGAGGTTCTCTGCAACCACAGGCAACCAGAAGTTCCCAAGTCATTTAGAACAGTCCTATCTGTGCACTGGCAGAGGTATTGAATCTTTTAAGAGTATCTCTACCCAATAAAATTATTACTTTTATACATGGAACGTTATGAACGTATGTTTCCCTTTGTAAGCCATTTTATACTTTCTGCACTTTTGTGCTTTTATTGAGTATAAAAATAGGTCTCCTTTAAAATTCTGTTTAAGTTCACTAAAAAACTACTTGTTTGTGAAATTCTCTTATAAACTCACTGCATCCACATGGAATAGATAAAACTAATCAGGCAGCTAATGGATATAGGTAGTGTTAAAAAAAAAAAGCAAAACCTCAACGGAAAAAAAAAATAAAGGTATGTTAAGAGTCAAGAAAAAAGAAAAGGCAGCAGCAAAGCAAAATGGAAAAAGAAGTTGAGTTTAATAAAATGTTGTTTAATCTTTATTGTGATTGAAAACGTGGGCTCGACACGAGGGGCAAAAACCAAAAACCAAAACTAACCAACCAACCAACCAAAAACCCGAACCAAGCGAAAAACAACTGAGTTGTTACCAAAGAGCAGAATTTGCCAGATCATCAAATAAAAGGGGCTATGGCAGGATAAATGAAGTAAATGAACAGTGAGAAAGAAGCAATAATTAAAAGAAGCCCAATCTCTGAGAAGCAAGTGCAAGAGTCATTGCACGGAGACGGTTACTTTGGGAACTCAGGAGCTCCTGTGTTGGGTGACATAAGGCTCAGACTCGGTACCCCCACAGGCCTAGGCTATACAAAGGGTATTTGAAACGGACATTCCTAATGGAAATCTTATAAAATTTGGCCCTTAGAATAACTGAGAAATATCCTGAAAAAATCTTCCCTGAAACTGTAATAAAGAAGGTTTCTTATCTACTGATAAAATCGACAACTCAGTAAACTATTTTTTGCTGGTCATCCTACATTAAAAAAAAAGAAAAAAAGCACAAATATATTTGCCTCAGAAATCTGTTAAAAGCAGGGGACCACGCAGTAAAAGAGTATAAAGATTCTATAAATGGGAGAGTCCAAGAAAACCTCTCTCCAAAATGTCCACAAGGATACATATGCCCATTGGAAGAAAAAGTAAGAATATACATATTATTAATCATCCAGAGAATAAAAAAGTTAAGATTGATATAATATATTTATATTGAATGACTACTTTAAAATAGAGCAACTTATTTGCTTTATTTCTCAGATTCCTTAGGCAAAAGTCACTTAAGATCTGAAGTGAAAAAGAAATGTAAGTCTCTTTTACGGGACCAATAGCAAATGAGGACGATTTCGACTCCCAGAGAAGAGAAGGACAAGTTTTGCCTTTTGAGTCTTTCTCTTTTTCAAAAAATAAAAATAAAATAACATAAAAACAACTAAATCCTCCTGACTGCTATATGCATGCATATTTAAATCACTTCCCCTTGATTAACATTACAAAGAAACATCTCTGCCCAAAAGGGTTGTAATGATCTTTTTCTAGCTAAAGGATAATCATTCTACAAATAATTTGCCCTGTGACTGTAGTCATTCCTAACATACATAATATTTGCAAAGCACAGTTTAAATACACTGCCTTTTATTAGCGTTATTATTTTTTTTAATAAAAAGGATGCATATCAGAGTGTAAGAACTGGAAGATTATTTCCACAGTTTAAAGAATTAATAAGAGAATGCTGGTTTAAGGTCTTAAAGTTGGAAATCTTACCAAAATGCCATCATCAAAGTCTGTGAACTAGTTATAAACAGCAGGATACCCACTGGCTAGGCTGTGGCGCTCTCAGCGCCCACCCCCCACCCCCATGTTACCATTTTAAGATATTCTGTCAATGCTTAGTTAAAAATAAGACTTACTTAAGAAACCAAAAAAAAAAAAAATGCAATTAAACTTTTATTGAAGACTATCCAGTGGCAAGAATACCTGTGTATTATATTATGTTTTAGACATTCAATAAAGAATTCATTAAGAATGATTTTCACAATGCATTCATCAAAACAGCCTTAAATATGGTTAAAAGCGCATCCAAGCGCCTGTCCTGAGTTCTAACAGGTTTTTAATTTAGATCGCTGACCATCTATTTTTCTTTTATTTTACTCTCAAGAACTTAGCTACAGAGCTTTTTAAAAATTATTATTATTATTATTATTATTATTATTATTAAATCAAGGCTATTTGTTTCCATTCCGAGGCCAATTATGTTACTAATTTACTTAAAGTTTCTACCTCACCACAAAAAAATGTCCAAGGTTCATCTATATTTAAAACATAAAATACATGCAAAGTTTTCAGATTTTCAAAATACATAGACTCAGTCTTATAAATGGGTTTGTGTTTTCAGCAAGTTTCAGAACTGCAGCAGAGGGCCGCCACGTCAACCCACCAGCACAGAGAATTGGCAATGTAAACCGCCGGTTCAATTATCCGTGGCTCAAATACATGTCCGACCAATGACTACCTTAGTCTATCATTTTGAAAGGAAAAAAAAAAAAAAAAGGTAAACAAGTCCAGAAATCCAGTTCTATGTTGAGAACCTTGTTAACACCATCAGGCCTTTCTTTTCCCAAGTGTACTACTGCAGTCTGATGGTTCATCGAAAGGAAAGAGCCACAGAAATCTGTCCATCTGCAGCAAAAGCTGGTTGGCTTCGCATCCCAGGGCTGGGGGCTGGGGTGGAGGCTCGCTGGGGCCAGAGGGAGGCTGCGGGAGGCCGCAGCTCTCAGCGCGGGGGAGAGAGAGGGGCCGAGGGAAGTCCGAGGGGAGGCAGGGAGGGTGCGGGGCCCCTCTGGCCCAGCATGTGCCGGTGCTGGGCGGACGCCTGCATGGGTATCGCCAAATCTCAGTAAAAATGGAGGCCGAACCTCGGTAAATCATGTCACTAGGTTAAAAAAAAAAAAAGGGTAGCGGTGATTTTGCGCGGAGTTTCAATTAGCTGCTGAAAACCTCCCCCACCGCCGGCGCCGCAGCTCGGAGGTGGGGCTGGAGGGCTGGCGCGCCGGGCCGCGCATGGCCTCCCCGCCTCCCTCGACGCGGCCCCCAGGGAAAGAGGGGCAGAAGGCACGGAAGGGGGGCCGGAGCCAGGGCCTGGCGCGAGGGCTCGGACACAGGCCGGGGCTGGGGAAAGAAGAGCGGAGAAAAGAGGGGGGGGAGGAGGCAGGGCAAACGGTCCCCGGCGAGCAGGGAACGCGCGCGGGAGGGGGTCCCGCCCGCGCCGCCGCGGCCGGAACCCCGAAGAGGCAGCTGGGGAAGAACCACCGAGAAGCCGAACCACCTTCCCAGAGGCGGCGCGCCCGGAGGCAAGTTCCGGGGCGGCCCGGGAGCCGGCGCGCGCGCGAGGGCGCGGGCTACGCGGGTGCGGCGGCGCCTCCCCCGCCCACCCCTCGTTCGCTTTCTTCCCCCCACCCCGCGGGCCTCGGGGCGCCTTCGGGGCCGGCCCGCCGCCGGCTGCGCCCCTGGTGCCTCCGCGGCCCCATCGACACTGCGGCCGCGGCTCGGATCGCAGCGGCGGTGCCATGTTCCCCCGTCGCCCCGCCGCCCCTCGCGCTCCCGCCGGCCCCGAGCAATCGGTAAGAGACGGACACCGACAACCTCTTCCTGGCCCCCGTCGCCACTCGAGGTCCAGAACTGTGGCCTCGCTCCCCACAGCATCTACCTCTGCGCACACGCGGAGATGCAGCGTTAGGGAGAAAAAAAATTCAAAACTGGAAACGGCTGTCCCCACCCTCTAAAGGAGAGCGGCGGGGACCAGAGCGAGCTCTAGCTGCCGGAGGGCCGCTGTCACCGTGACGCGCAGCCGGGACGCAGCCCGGCGCAGAGAACGCACACCCCCGGCGAGCGCGGGACACTGACCGCGCGCGCTGGCACCCGCTCCTCACCGAGCCCGCCCCTCCCCGGCCGGCTCCCCGAGCCTCGGCGCAGCCTGCCCGCCAGCCAGCCAGGATGGGTGGGGAGAGAGTGGGAGTGGAGGAGGAGGTGAGAGAGGAAATGGGGAGGGGGTAGAAGGAAAGGGAAGGCAGAGAAAGAATCCTCCTCCCTCGTTTTCAATAACTAGCCACGGAAGGCAGAGGAAAAAGAAATCGGCCTGCCAATTGAACACTTTCCAGCCTAACCCCCACCTCCCACCCGCGCACACAACAGCCTCGTCACTGCGCTGCGACAACAGAACCTCCAGTTTGACTTCTATAGAGACTATTGGCGATGCGAGTTTCTATCAGTTCCAGCTGATTTATTAAAATTGTCAAGATACAGACTTCCAGCACAAAAAAAAAAAAACAGGCAATGATGTCGACAGTGCATTGAGTCTGCTTTGCCACCATTTGCTACAAAATATGCAGATGGTCTGTACTTTATTTAGATTATATTGCACAAAATGAGAAACTTTTTAAACTATGTGCCTTTTTTTCTTTTTTTGCTAAAAATCGAGAATCCAGTTTCAAACCTTCCATCTGGGGCCCCATCCACATATCACAGCGTATGAGATACATAAAGTCCTAGTATAGTACAGTACATATACAATCTTTAAACTAAGATAACAGCTCTGAGGTCTATATCACCATTTTCAATAAATCTTTACCTACAAATATTGAACAAATCTCTACTATAGCTGTACAAAAAAAAGTTTGCTTTTTTTTTTTAAACCACAAGGCCTTTAGATGCAAGGATTATTTAAAAATTTTAATCCTTTTTAAACCAGGACATCACGTACCAACATACTTGCATGCTAAAAAAAAAAACAGAGGAAAAAAAGAAATCAAAAGGGAAGAAGTGCCTGAAAGTCTTACTGAAAAAACACAGCAAGAATGTTCCCTTTTCACTGTACAAAAATACGCCTGAAAATATATTAATTTTTAAAAAAGACTGAGGTCTGTTATGTATCAAAAATGTTTCAATACCTTTTGTACTGAGGTCTAGGCTGTCTGGTATTCAATCAAGGAGGTATAAGGGAACAAGTTACAAAAAAAAAGTTGGCAAGTAGAAATCACATTTGTAAAACCATAAACAATTTGATCTGAAAAGTAAACTCTGATCTTAAGTCAGTTCACAGTTTTTTTTTTTTTTTGTGAGCGTTTGTACAGTCTGCATTTTTTCAAGCTCCCTGCAGTTTTGTTAAGAATCGGATGCATAGAAGACATCAGTTTTCTCCCTCCAAAAAAATAAAATAAAATAAAAAAGTTGCAATGGTCCCTTTTTTGTTTTTGTGTTTGTTTTTTTTTTTTAAAAATCACCAGTTCTTTAAGATCGCTTAAGAAAAAAAAATCTCCAACCAACTCCCTAGCGTAACGGTTGTGCTGCCAAAAGGTCCTCTGCAGACGTCTTCCAGACTTCAAAGACCGACAAGCTTCAAACAGCGCCTTCCGGAGCGGGTCCTCCCTCCCCTCCCCCGCCCTGTCCCCTCCGCCTTTGTTGCAATCACGAATTTCAGGAAAAAGAAATAGTAATTACAAAAACACATTTGGGGGGAAAAATCACAACTCCAGACTAGGTATGCAACTACCTTGAGACACGATAAAGGAAGGGAGGGGAGCAAAAAAAGGACAGGAAAAATGTTTTAAAACTACTCATTTCACTTTAACTCCACCAAAATTTTCATCTTTTCCAATTTCTTTGTGTCACGACATCATATCAAGATCAGCATCTTCTTGTCTCCCCTCCACCCTACCACCACCACCATCGACACCATCGACACCATCATCATCATCATCATGACCACCACGACTTCCTCCCGAGGAACCCTGCTTTGCACCCCGCGGAGAGAAAGAGCGAGAAGCGGGGCGCCCCTCTCAATACGTGAACACCAGGTCAGAGAAGTTCGCCTCCAGCCAGTCCCCCGCGATCATCTCGCTCAGCTCGGGCGTGCAGTAGTCGGGGAACTCGAAATGGGAGCCCAGGCTGCCCTCGCTGAACGAATCCAAATCCTTATCCACCAGAGACAGGGACAGGTTCCCGGCCGCCGCGCCGCCCCCCAGCTGCTGCTCGCTGGCGCTGTGCGCGCTTTGGGAGAAATTCAAGCTCAGGTCGAACATCAGGTCGTCGGCGTCCTCGCCGCCGCTGCTGCTGCTGCTGCTGCCGCTGCTGCTGGACGAGGACGACGACGAGGTGGAGACGGAGCGCGAGGACGCGGGCGACAGCGCGGGCTGCGCGAGCGGCGGCGGGTGCTGCTTGGTGATGTTCTTGAAGCTATAGTAGAGGCGACTACCGCCCCCGGCGCCCGAGGTCGCGCCTGCCCGCACCTCGTCGTACAGGCTCGCGCCCTCGGGGGACTCGGCCGAACTGCTCAGCGTGGGGCTGGCGGGCACTTTGGCGACGTTGTAGCGTCTCAGCAGCTGCGGCGGCTGCTGGCCCGGCGGCTGCAGGAGCTGCTGGTGCGGCGGCTCGTCGTCGTCCTCGTCCGCCTCCTGTTTGATCCGCAGCTGCAGCTCGTCGTCGTCCTCGTCGTCCTCGTCGTCCTCGTCCAGGAACACACACTTGACCGTCTTGCCCGCGCCGCCGCCGCCGCCGCCCGCGCCGCTCACGCGCAGGCTGCCGAGCACGTAGTCGTCGCCCGCGCCGCCCAGGTCCCCGGGCTTGGGCCGCCTT
>NC_048221.1:140938242-140939058 GCF_002007445.2 Ailuropoda melanoleuca
CGCGCCGGCCTTGGCGCCGCCGGCCGCGGGGGCCGCGGGGGCCTTGAGCTTGCCGCATTTCTTGCTGGAGCCCTTGGAGGTCTTGGCGCCGCCCGCGCCGCCGCCCGCGCCCCCGCTGCCGCCGCCCGCCGCGCTCTTCTCGGGGCTCTGGCTGGCGCTGGGCTTCGCCGAGGGGTCCATTTTGGGCTTTTTCCGGGGCCGGTACTTGTAGTCGGGGTAGTCGGCCATGTGCTTGAGCCGCAGCCGCTCCGCCTCCCGGATGAACGGGATCTTCTCGCTGTCCTTCAGCATTTTCCACCGCTTGCCCAGCCTCTTGGAGATCTCGGCGTTATGCATGTCGGGAGACTGCTCCATGATCTTCCTGCGCTCGATCTTGGACCACACCATGAACGCGTTCATCGGCCGCTTGATGTGGCCCGACGCCGTCTTGCACCAGTCCGGGTCGCTCTCGTCCAGGGCCACCGGGCTGCAAGCCATGAATTCGCCCTCCTCCGTGTCCAGCGCCTCCCGGGGCAGGTTGCTCTCCGCTTCCAAGCTCTCCGCCTGCTGCACCATGATCCGCCGCGGGGCTGGGCGCTCCAACCCGGGCCGCTCGGTCTCGTGCGGAGGTCCCCCTCCCCCTCTCGCCCCTCCACCTTCCCGGGCAAGTTGCAAAGTCCTCGGTACCCCGCGTCCGCGGCTCCCCCCCTCCCCCCCGCCCCCCCTTCCAGGCTGCACACAGCGGCTGCGGCGGCTGCGGCGGCTGCGGCCGCCCGCGCGCGGGAAGCTGCGGCTGCGACGGGAGAGGCGGCGGCGGTCGAGGCAGCCCGGGACCCC